>NC_061114.1:230161774-230226511 GCF_002878395.1 Capsicum annuum | reverse complement strand
ATCAGGACTAACTCCAACTCACAAAATACTACATGCCACTCCACGATACAAGTCTAAACCATAAGATTCAACCTTCTATATCTCTTAAAAGATCACACCCTAAGCCTATCATTATAACCATATATGAACTTCAAAACAAACACTCATAAAGACACACTTCGCATATTCTACTTATTATCTATCGATATAGCTCCCACATGCTACCCTAAGAACATACACGCACACACCTTTCAACTAACCATCACATGCATCAAAGATTTGGCCCTAGCCTTACTTCACACTTATGGCCTTATCTAAAATAAGCATACCATGATCTTCCATCAACAAGAAACATTTACTCCTCA
Source organism: Capsicum annuum (assembly GCF_002878395.1). Lineage (NCBI taxonomy): Eukaryota > Viridiplantae > Streptophyta > Magnoliopsida > Solanales > Solanaceae > Capsicum > Capsicum annuum. The sequence continues at coordinate 230,226,167 of NC_061114.1, read as the reverse complement.
CCACTATCATCACATAAAGAGGAGTCACTAAAGATTAGAACATAAGATCTTGAAGCATAAAAGGATATTATATGAAACTTGACACTCATTTGAGGCCTGAGGAATAGCAAATCAACATCCAAAATTTATCAAAGAAAATCTGAATTGGGTCATACATGACTATAAGATGAATCTCGTCAATCATAAAGAGTATAGCATGATTTATGGGAACTGAGAACACCATAAAGCGTGAGTATATGAGTCATGAGCTGCATGACCTCAATTTGAAGTTTATAACATATAGAATGTGATTCCGACTACTGAATGAACTGGAACTCCTTATTTTAGAATTGGAAGAGCACATGATTCTCTATCATATACATGAACATGGAACTGAAACGTAAAGCTTGAGTAGGCATTGGGATCACTGAAAAATACTGAGATAAGAATGGGTTGAGTCTCACTCTCACTTTCTGATGTTCTATATCATCATGACATCACTACTAGAATCTGAGAGCCTGACTTGGTTATTCGTTATATCATCTCCTCATTGGCTTTAAGCCATCATATTAAGTTCAAGAGATCCCTTATTACTAGACTCTAAACTAAACTACACTCACCGCACTCTAGGGTCTGGAATATAACAATACACATAATTAAATAGAAATTTAACCCGAAAGACCACACATGAAAGTGGAAAACCCACTACTAATACTACCTTCTGATATACACTCTATATTTCGATAGCCCCAATAGTCATAGTATAATGCTTGCACACTTATTTCTATCAGTTCAACCTTCAAAGCTCAAACTTAGATTTCTAACACTTAACATGGATATCACCGAGCCTTTGATGAACCATACCGCTTTCTTCATAGCCTACCAATATCGCGACTCCAAACTTATATCTCATTACTATGAGAATCAAGATCATATAAAAGACCCAACACTATCAATCAAAACTCTTTAACCTGGCTATTTAGAGCCCATATAACATCTACTAGTCTTTCTCCATCTAGCAACTCAATGGTACTACTAGCCACACGCAACATGCAATAGTCTTAGAGAAATGCCACTACCTCATATCACCTTGGCATACTTCTACATCATACATACAATATCATACTTCATTATGAATTTAAATAAACTTAATCTCTTGCGTACACTGTTCAAGCCTATTGGATCACTTCTATAAATCTGGTATCATTACTCAAGCAATCATCACAACTACCTTAATGGCCATTAACTATGCAAACTCAACGTCTAGTGCTAAACATGATTTACAACCCAACCTTACGCATAATTCTCACTTGGACACTACGAAATAAACATCAAGAAACACTAGTATGCTAGAACTTCACAACCATAATAATTGATCATGACCTTACGGCTTTCTTTATCACAATCCATTTGCACGTACTATTTCAACACATCAAGCCTACTAATTTAATCTCACAAAACATACATCATTAATCTCATGCCACCACTTTTACCACCACATTCTAGACTTAAATTCAAGCCTATAGTTTAGCAACAATCATCTACCGCCAATGATGAGTGCAACATAATCTACTTATCCATCAAATTGAAATATTCTATCCAAATACCTCAAAATCTGCTACATACCTTCTCATAAGTAATACTAGTTTACAACTACCAACAAAAAAAGTCAAGGGGTAAAGTCACATAATAGACATGATCAACCTTAATATGATATTATATCCCCATACAATCTTATCTACTTATACGGATTTCTCACCTCATACTTACTTACTCAATCATACATTTAGACTACCTTCAATTTCCACAACAACCATGAGTCTATAATTATAACTTACTGGCTAATATAGCCATTTTCATACTTCAAGCAAACACAATTCACCTTGACTAATAACTCTTTCCCTACCCTCTACTAAACTAACACACCAGGACGTATCACTTCATCACCAACTCAATCTCATGCAAACAGATTCAACTGTACATATATCCCACCAACACGAGAACAATAAGTTGAACAACATATTGCTAGTGAATCGAAATAGGTCTCACACGGCTTCACTAGACTTTGATTTTCTTGTGTTTTGAACAAGAGAATGGAATGAATAACAAAGCAAATATGCTAGTGAATTGAAAGAGCCCCACACGGCTTCACTAGACTTTTTAGTTTCATCAACATGATGATAAAATATTTTCAAGAGATAGAAACTTGACACACAATATTCCATAATCTGTGAATACACATCTTACTTTGTATAAAATAAAAATCTGAGTGAAGCACTTCCCCCAAAGAATACCATAAAATCCACACATGCTACTAGCTACCACATTAGTCTATCACTATAAGGAGGTAAATCATCCTCAAACATCGATTATTCAACAAAAATATTTATTTACACCAAAGTCACCCTCACTCTGACTTCTAACTTTATGACTTCGCATCCCCAACTTCTTGGTCCAATATCACTACCAATAAGTCATGATAACAATACTTTAATGCATACTACTATTCGGGTGGAAATAGAGTTCCAATATTCTACTACACATCATCCCCCCTTAAGCAAGACATTTGTAACATAAATTTGAAGGGGACTAAATGCAATTAATACCTCAAGCTGAGAAGCACGATTCCATCAGGATCAATGTTTACATCGAAATCAATACATATTGAAGCACTAACAGACTCTTCTCAAGTCCTTGCACAAATTTAAAATCTTAGATGACTCAATCCGAAGGGACAATACCATTTAGACTCTAAACTTCTGCACTTGAATTACCCCAATAATGAGACATATTTAAGAACATTAGTGTAAGGAAAGAATTTGGGATGACTTTACACTCATATAGGCAACACCATAGCACGAATTAGAGTATGGACGAGGGACATTCTGACTCCATAGCACGAACTAGAACATGAAGAAAGAGAGACATTCCTAAACGCCTAGTAGCCTCCTGCTTATAAGTGTGGCGCGCTACACACCCATAAACAAGACTCTACCCAACGCAATTTCGCAGACACCCTGAGACCATGAACCGTGCTCTGATACCAAGTTTGTCATGACCCAAACCGGGGCTCTGGCCGTGACGAGCATCTCAGGTCATGAAGGCCCGGTACGCCCTTTTGTATCTGGTGATCATGCACACATTCATAAAATAAAGAAAATGCGGAAATATAATTTACAACGGAATCATGGTAATAAGTCTGATATAGATCAAGAATGGGGAAAATGAAATCCAAACTGTAAATCAACATCTAAAAATCGTCTGCGAAATCTCTACTACATGAATAATAATACTGTATGAAAACTGAGACAAGGCCCCCTGTAGACCAAAACATGACTAAAGATAAATATCTAAAAATAAATAGGCCTTATAGAATATAGAAGGATCAGAAATACCTACTGTTTATCTGAACCCCTAGACTGTGTCTCAAAACCTGGAAGAAGAGGGGGGGTCAACACAAATGTACTGGCACGCGAAGCAATCCAAAATAAAGTATTTGAACATATATATAATAGATGAGAGAAATTTTCATCAACACACTATGAATAAAATAGTTTCTGAAAACACATGGGCATCATTCGAAAATCATAAGACATTCTTGTCAAAACAATTTCTGATCTTTGTATTACTTCTGAGTTAGGTGGCACTCCCCTACAAGTCTGATATTCCACGGGCTATATGGAATCTGTCATTGACTCGGCGGGGAAGCCCCCAACCCAAGTGTGCCGCAAGGGTTGGAGTGTCTGAGTCTGATATGCCACACGGCACTTAAGCCAGCGTATAATAATATACCTGGATCGACAAATCACGGTTTTGGGTAATAAGTTGTCTAACTCACGCCTTCTTCGGGGACCACCTAACATCTCTTTATGCACAATTTTATCCTGTTCTAATCATGCATCATTATAGTTTCAAAAGTCTGAAAATTTGATTTCAAACATGCATTTTATTCTGGTCTGAATTATCATGGCATAATCTAAATTGGTGTCGTCACACCAAGACTTGCAAGTCCTATTTCTGAGCCATAATGCCATAAGGATGATCTTTCATAAAAATATAGATTCAGAGCACCCAAACATGTAATTTGCATAAGAGATTTCATATTCCGAAACTCAAGTCAAAACCATGCAAAAATTTTCATCAAACATATGGTGGTCATGTGCTTTTGGCAAAACCATGCACTCTTTCATTATTTGTATATTCAACATTCACAACCCTCTCTTGCGTGTTCAAAAATCACATCATGCTTTTCAAAACACATTCAAAATAATTCGCATTATACGAAAATGGGAAAACTCACAACACAAGAGGGATTCATTATAATTCATGCTCTCAAGAATGAAACACATACATACATATACATATAAACTGTCAAATCACTTTGGGGTTTGCCAAAAGACCAAAACAATGTTATTAAAGTTTCTAAAAACATGAATATGTTCATAATTCAAAAACCCCATTCTAAAACATGATTTTTCTATGCCTATGAGAATTTAGAAAAATCCCGCGTACCTATATTTAAGAAATAATGGGATGATCCTTGAAGCCTACGATGTGGGGATTCCAAATCTCCAATTATCTTCCAAACCTAAGGTTGAATGTTGAGTTATTTGGGATTTTTATTTGAAACCCTAAAGGATGTTCTTGAGAGAAAATTTGAGAAAAGGATTATATTTTGATGAATTGGGGGCTAAATCTGGTGCTATAGACGAAATTTGGGTGAGGTGAAATGACTAAAATGCCCCTAAGAAAACAAAGTCGAAACTGTCCCTCAGTTGACAAGCTGACGTAAAAGGGTATAACTCCTTACTCAGATGTTGGATTTGGTTGAAATCAGTTGCATTGGAAAGAAGACTCAAAAAGCTTTCATTTGATAGGTAGCAGCTCTACCAGTTCATTATATTCAGAGAGTTATGATCGTTTGAATTTGACCCTGAAATGCTGAAAATTGGGCAATAGGCTATGCGTTTTGCTATTGTTTTGAAATCCAAACGCAGCCTTATGCGTTCCGAAAAATTACGAAACTTATCTGAGATGTACTATGAGCTTGACCGATCGTAACGCAACTTGAAAATCTAAAAACGGATGTCGGGAAGGTTGAAAAGTTGTATCCTGAAGACTGTCAGCTAAAATGACTCTAAGTCCTCATTATACTTAAAAAAAATTTCAAGTTTTTAAGTCTAAGAGCACTCTATTAAAGGCTAATCAATGCACGACTTTTACGAGGTGTTACATAAACTTCACTATATATATATATATATATTATATATATAGTGTTTCATATAAATAATATATGCACCCAAGTTGGAATATAATTCTCCTAACCAAACTCCTTAATTAATTTAAGAAAAATGAATAAAAAGACAAATTGTTAAGCTACAAAATAAGGAAAGTTAAAAGAACAACGGACCCTCTCCTTTTTATTTTATTTTATTTTTTGGTCATTTTCTTTATTTCGTTTTTACCATTTACATTTTCTCCCTTACTGATCAAAAGAGTCCTTAAAAAGAGAAGAAGAAAAAAAGGAAATTAAAATCTCATAAACTCTTTTGTTTAGAATATTGTATATACTATTTCAAACGAAAGAAAATGTTAAATACATTCTCCTTCACTATTCCGTCAAACTATCTCTAACTTCCTCATTAAAATCTTTTATTGTCAACATCTCTATTTCATCCTTTCATTGATCTATATACTCTGATGAAACAAACTCTTTAGGCGGACTTTTGAAGAACGATGGTGAATGTTTTGCATGATATTCTTGTACTTCCTTCTTTCTGAGTCCTTAAAATTTTTTTACTGCTCTCATTTTCATTATTAAAGAGGGTCTTCTAGAAACAACCTCTTTATTTTTTCAGATCCACTGAAATTTTTGTTGTTGTTGCAAATCTTTTGAAAAGAACTATTTGCTTGATACGAAATGCTATTCATGTTGTATTTATAGGCTTGAAGTCTTACGTTTTTTTATGTAATTGCTCAAGATGTGGGTATTAAGACGAGCTAATGAATTCATATTCATCAGTGCAGAATGGACGTGGGTGCTATGAAATGAATGATTCTCTTAATAAGAAAATAAATGATAGTCTTAATGAATATGAATTTAATTGTTGATTTAAAAGAAAACATTATTTAAGGAAATTGTATATAATATTGATCACGAAATCAGGAGAAGAAAAATATTTATTGTAAATCAAAAAAATTCAGAAATTCTTTGAAAAGAAATTAATAGCATTGATGATGAAAGGAATTAAATTTGGGTACCTTTAATATTCTATAAGATATTTAGTGTCATTGATGAATATAATTTTATAAATGAGAAAAAAATTTATAAAAATCTCAAAAAAACCACAAAAAGATAAATGTCATTCCTTGATTCTTAGGCATGCCACATTAGCAATGTCTAATGTCTCTTTTATATATATATAGAGAGAGATTATTTAGTTAGCTATGTATCGGGTAAATATTTACTGATAGTTCTCTGTGGCCTTTGGACAAACAATATAATATAATACCATGTCAGTAAATTTGCTGGATAGTTAAAATGCATTCATATCATAACTTTGCAATTTTTTTTTCGGTGTTCGATATCCGCATTGAAGCTCGATTAATCTGGATTCATGTCAGGTAGGGCCCCATTCGAGGGCAGCGCTTCCAACAGAGTTTTCTCCATGTCCAGGGTCGAATCCTTGACTTCTGATTAAGAATGAAGCAACCTCATCCACTGCACCACAATTCATGTTGTTCTTTGCACCTTTCTAGTAGCTCAAATGTCAATCATAAACACCAAATATATATTTGTAAAAGTTTCAACAATAAATAATTGGATATAGTATTACCCTATAATTTAATTGAAGGGGGGTGTACTTTATAGTTCAAATTAAATTTATGTAAAAAAAAAGAGGAATAATAATTCATCATCATCAATATAATCTAGTTGATGTAGGTTGCACCATTGATGACTATTAATTAGCCAATTGGCAACTATATTGGTACTATATACCAATTGGAATAATGTTCTGAGTCTCCAAAGGAAAGGGACACTCACCAAACTAAATTAAATTCTTTTGGTAGATATAAATATAGCAATACATTCCTAGCCCTTCTCATTAATTTCAATGCAGTGGTTGACATATGCTTCACTCTATAAAATTATTTGTTTCTTTTTTTATATTTTATAAAAATATATTTTTTTTAATTATTCAATTACTTTCATTTATACTTTAAGATATATTTGTAGTTTCAAGAATAATTATTGCTAAGGACAAATAACTTTACATAATTACTTTTAGCAATTACTCAAAAAGATTTGGGACGAACGGAGTATTATATTTTTTTTTTTTGAGACGTTCGTATCCAAGGGCAGACATATATATATATATATATATATATCTTTTGTGCTTCGGTACCCGTTAAGGCCGACACAAATTAGATAAAATGGTATAAAAAAAGGATAAAGAAATTAGTATAAGCTTCAAAGAAAGCACCCAAAAAATCAAAAAGATAACTAAGTGTTTTGGTTTTCAGATGGATCGGAGCCTTCAAACTTTGAACGTTAATATATGTGTGTTCGAACCTCACGAACACCCATAACTCATAAATTCTGAGTCCGCCACCATTCGTATCTGTCTAATCCGCCGGAGTACTTCCATTACAATATCACTTAGGATAGCTATATCATATTAACCTATAGATAATACAAATTACAAAGTCGTACAGCTATCACCATTACAAAGTTATGATAGCTAGGTAAACAAATATGTTTCATCTAGGATTTCATTTCAACATACACACACAAACTATTACGCTTGAATCATATTATCTAACAATTACCACAAAAGGTTAGTTACTACCAAATTCAAAACGATACGAATTTCAGTTAAGAGTAAAGAAATTTTCCATTCATTACATTACATTTGTGGTAATAGAATGGTTTATCAGGAACAAAATGGAGTGACAACCTACTTTCTAGCGAAGGAGCAAGAAAAATCGATTTATTTAATCCGGGGCGGCTCAACATTATTGGTGGCCTAAAGTGAAATTTTAAAATGAGACTTTGAATTATTTTTTTACAAATCTATATTTATAGCTTTTTGAGGTATAAAATTATAAATAAAACTGTTTTATAATTGATTTATCCGGAAAAATCCCTTTTCAATTAATATTATGCTTAATTCATTTGATATCTCTTAAAATATTTTTTTTTAAGCTTAAATAATATTTTTGAAATTTTATTTTTAAAAAATTTCTTTCAGCTAAGATAATTACATAGGAACAAGAAAAATATGCATTCATAAAATAGTAAAATCTTTTTATTTGATCGAAATACATCTTATCTTTTTGATTCTTTTTGCCCAATTAATCAAAATAATAAATAGAAGGTATGATTTTCTGAGTTACCTCTATTTATTAGATGTTCTTTTTAGATTTGAGAATATTAAAAGATTTTTTTTTAATGTTGATTGTCAACTTTAACCTTGAATTTCTAAAGTGATATTTTTATTTGAGCATAAGAGAAATTAAAATGTGGTGAAGAAAATATTAAGAAATATTTGGTATTTTCTAAAGAAAAAAAATCTAAAAAAAAATAAACTACAAACCTATAATGCTTTAAATAAAAAATGATGCCTCCAAAAATCGAAGGCCTAAAGCGCTTGTTTTGGTGGCTTCACCTTGAAGCTGGCCCTGTTTTTAATTATACTGAGCCGGACCTGTTTTTAATTATACTGTTATAATGCGGTTTCTCTTGTATTCGTTATGAAGCTTTCCAAATCAGACAAATTAAGAATTACTTTTGTAAACTTTTGTAATTCTGGAGTACGAATAATATAAGACGGGGGCCTAGCATCGGAAACATTGACTTGGGTGATAAGACAGGGGGCCCAACATCGGAAACAATGAAATGGGTGGCGCTGACTCTGATACTATGATAAAGAAATAGACTTTGGACCTAACTCAACCTCAAAAGCTCGCTCGTGACGAGAGGATTGACCAAGACCATATAAGAAGATCAACATCCTTTAATCCACTAATATGAAATTCCAACAGTAGTAGTTACTGTTTTTCCAAGCTCCTAGACCCAGGTACTTATATACATTTTTTTTCACAAAAAATAAGCAATAGTAATCTGATTAATTTCATGAATTAATAGAATAAACAATTTCAATTTCTTTTTTTGGATTAATATCATTGTAGAGTTGATCAAAATCTTTTCCTCGAATCAAGCAAAAGTCAAAAGGAGTCTAATGGCATGTGATCATGGGGTCTTCCTGCTTTCCTCAAAACCAAACGTTCCATTTTGCGTTTGAGATGAAAAAAGCGTTGATACAACCATCACTTTCATTACAACGACTAATTAATAACCTACTAACATGATATTGAAGTGGAATGATTCAATATATCTTTAATTAGAGATTTGATTTTAACCTTCTAACAAAAAGTAAAATCCCATTGAAATTTAGTTGAATAAATATGGGTGAAAATATTATCATAAATTATTGTGAGACTGTTCGAAAGTTCAACACTATTAATTAAAAGTTTTAAGCTTGATATAATGAGAATGAATAAAATCTTGCTAGAAACAATAGAAATGTATTCTCAATGCGTTAATCAAATTTAGCCAAACCAATGTGGGTCGAAAAATAAAACTAGCTAATAGCTTCATGAAATGTCATAAGATTTCGGAATTTCTCCATGCTTAACCACTTCTCTGGCGTCTAAGTTCATTAAAATGAATAAAATCATGTCGGAAGCATAAAAAATGAGTGATGAGCGAATCCACATTTAGTCGAATCAATTACAAGTATAAATAAAATTAATTAACAATCTATTAAATGATTTAAAAAAATTTCGTTTCTTAATCAAAGGTATCACGTTTAGCTGGAAAGAATATATAAATAATTGAGTGCGCAGTGAAAGAAAGAAAATGTCAGCTGCTTTTATGACAAACGCTTTTGCTTTTTTTCCCACTTTGCTCGACAATTCTTCACTCACAATCATACCAAACTCCATAATTCTCCATTATACAATTCCCCTTTATCACACGTAGCACATTCTCCCGTTGTACTAGCCGGCGCCGGAAAATGACGAGTTCACCGTCTTCCGACTATGAGTACGATTTACAGAGCGAGCGTTTTGATGACAGTTACAGTCTCAATGCTGACGTCAGCGAATCGGAAACTTGCAGTAGTACGAGTACTTTCTCTTGCCGTCAACAGGAAGCGTCTACTTCATTGTCGTCTTCTTCTACGTTGAATTTTAACTCTAATTCCGGTTTAACTGAACCGCCTAACGTTATGTTGCCGGTCGTCGGAGATAGACACGTCATCTTTCCGGCTGAGAAGAAACCTGAGACCGAATTATCAGGTGCATGATTTTTGTAACTTTTTTAGCTGCTGTTTTTTGCTAAGCAAGTTCAAATGCAACTTATAGTGATAGTTTTTAGCCTGTTAGTGTATACATAAGTTTGAAATTTAAGATATAGAGTTAATATAACTTGATTTAGCTTCGAAGTTAGTTGAATTGACCCTCGTGAAGTGAAATGCGACGAATACAAGTGAACGGAGAGAGTATAAGTTGAATTTATATTTAACTCCAATTCCGGTTTAGCTGAACCGCCTAACGTTATGTTGCCGGTCGTCGGAGATAGACACATCATCTATCCGGCTGAGAAAAACCCTGAGACCGAGTTATCAGGTGCATAATTTGCTGCTTCTTTCATATTTTGTGTGATTGTTGTAACGATTTTGCTTCGGTTTTTTTATACTGTGTGGTTGAATTAAGCAATTATGCATACTAAGCAAGTTAAAATGCAACTTATAGTGATAGTTTTTAGCTTTTCAGTTCAAAATATTGAATTAGTTTAGCTCAATTTAGTTACGAAGATTAGTCAAATTGATTCTCATGAAGCGAAATGTGATGAGTGAAAGTGAATGGAGGGAGTATAAATTGAATTTACTTTTTAATGTGTTTTTGCTTCTTTGTTTGTTAACTAGAGAATGATGTTCAACACTAATTATGGTTTGTTTTCATACAGTGGTTTCAATGGCACGTTTTTCAGCGTTCGCTTGCTTAGAAAGTCTCTTTATCCGTTAAAAAACATTGAAGTAAACAATTGTTATCTGTAGAGGCGAATCCAGGATTTTAGCGTTGGACACACTATATTTGTAAAGTTATGGATTCACGTCTAGTATTTATAACAATTTTAGTGCAATTTTTACACATAAATTTATACTCCGTGTATATTGTGTTAAGATGAACCCACTAACAGAAAGTTGCATCTGCCTCTGGTTATTCGTCTGGAGGAGAATTGAGTTGTTCCGGATAAACTTTTATGTACTTTGAGCCTATAGAGTCTTTGCCTCTCTGTTATTTTGAGAGAAGTATCTTACAATGAGATCCACGTCCTTCCCCTTGATAAACTTCTAATGACATTTCTTGGAAGTTGGAAGATTGTCATTTCTTGTGATTTATTATTGGCTTTTGGACAGTTCTTTTAGGCTGCAAAATGGGTCAAAGGATGCCATTTGTGCAAGTTTGTCTAATTTAACTCTTGTCAATAAGTTGTGTGTTTATGTACTATAATTTTTACCTGATTTCATCAGGCACTGAATGGTATTTTTGTGATTACAGAAGTTGAATTGATGAAAGAGCGGTTTGCTAAACTACTGCTTGGGGAAGATATGTCTGGAGGAGGAAAAGGGGTCTGTACTGCTTTCGCCATCTCCAATGCCATCACTAACCTAGCTGGTATGTCACTTTGCTTCTAAATGAGATTTGGACAAATTCCTCTAGGATTAACATCGCTGTATGTTCTCTCACTCCTATTGCAGCCACTGTCTTCGGGGAGCTCTGGAAGTTGGAGTCATTAGCACCACAAAGGAAATTGATGTGGCGTAGAGAGATGGAATGGCTTCTATCTGTGAGTGATTCGATAGTAGAACTCGTACCTTCTGTGCAAGAGTTTCCTGGTGGTGGGTCTTTTGAGATTATGGTTACTCAACCACGGTCAGACCTCTATGTAAATCTTCCAGCACTCAAGAAGCTAGATGCAATGTTAATTGGCATGTTGGATGCCTTTTCTGGCTGTGAGTTTTACTATGTTGATCGAGGGATACTTGTTGCTGATGGAGAAGATGTTGAAGCATGTCCTTGTTCCCCATCCTCTCATAGACCTTCCATTAGGCTTGAAGAGAAGTGGTGGCTACCATTCCCAAAGGTCCCACCAAAAGGTTTGTCAGAAGAGACAAGGAAGCGATTGCGGCAGTGTAGAGAATGCACAAATCAAATCTTTAAGGCAGCCCAGGCAATCAATGCCACCACACTATCTGAAATGGAAGTACCGAAAGATTACCTGAAGGGCTTACCAAAGGTAAGTGTGCTTACAACTGAAATGGTCTATCTTTTATAATTTTTTTCTCTTTTCTATCAATTAATAAGCTGTTTTTTTTACATGGACTGAGATGGACATTTCTTCATCTGCAAGAAAGACCAGAGACTCGTTAGTTTCTAGGCACACCGTATGTTAATTGCAATATTATTGTGTACAATCTCCTATTTCCTCCCATTTCTTTTCCATTTATTAGTGTTCACCCTACTTCATGTTGTCCGTGGCATGACAATCTTCTCCGCTGATACAGTGGGTGCAGCTGAGTTTCTTCTTTGCCACTTCTTTTGTACAGTTCTCGATCATGGTAAAACATGCTTTCAATTTCTAATTTTTGCATTGTCGGACAAACAAATAACTTTGACTGCTTAATGAACATACAGATAGCTAATTCCACTGTTGTTGTTCTTCTTGGATGCATGTCTTTGATATATATCAGCTCCTAGTGTATTTCTCCAGGCTATGGCACCCTAGTGCAATGCAATTTCATAAAGACCACCCGCTAGAAAATTTTGTTCCGAGATCTGACTGCAGATTCAGAATAATATCTGCACGCTTGATTTTGTCTCGATTAGCTTTCAGCTTTGAGCCTCCTCCATCTCCTTTGGACTAGGTTTTGGATTTACTGATACATAATAAAATAATGTAAAATACTTCTTTGTTCTTTCTATGAATTGAGCTAGGTCATTGCTCTAGCGTCGTCAATGGCTGTTTATACCATTTTCTCTTTTTCTTCATCTTTTGAAATTTGATCTTTGATCATGGAACTAAGTATTTCTTGGTTACAAACAGAAATAGAGCTTCTTGATATGGAACTTTTCTGAGATATGCCTCATCTAACATCAGAAAGAGTCTTCAAACATGATCTTCATAGCCTCTGCCTTTTATTTGTTGTGTGCTCGCCCCTTTGGGTTTTTGTAGAACCTTGTTATTGAATTTCCCCCAAATATCTTTTCACATTAGTTACCTGAATAGTTCTCTAAAAACTTTAAGACATGCAGCTGTGGTTTAATTCATCATTGGCCTATAATTTCTCAGAGTGGGAAAGCATCTTTAGGGGAAATTCTCCACCGATATATTACTGCTGATCAGTTCTCTCCAGAATGCCTCCTTGATTACTTGGATCTCTCATCAGAGTACACGACTTTGGAAATTGCAAACAGAATTGAAGCTGCTATGCACGTATGGAGGCAAAAATGTGAAAAGAAGAACTTGAACTGGTCAAAACCTGGAAAATCATCGTGGGGTGGAACAGTAAAGGGACTTGTTGGTCTTGTGGAAAGATATCAACTCTTGTCACAGCGAGCTGAGAACCTGCTGAGGAACTTAAAGCTAAATTTCCCCGGCCTTCCACAAACTGCATTGGATGTGAACAAGATTCAGTATAACAGGGTAATACTCATGAGCCTCCTCTTTACGTTCTGCTTCTGTGACCACTGCCGTCATATCCAGCTTTTCAAGTCACTTTGGCTTATTAATGGCTGAAAGCTAAGTAAAGGAGCTGATCACCAAATTTGGTTGAACTGCCTGGTTAAGTTGCTTATTCCACGTAATCAGAAGATGATTACGTGCTGCGACCAAACCATTATTTGAGTTAGCAAACATGGGGTCTGATGGGGCTTTAGAACCCTTCTAAGTATAACCTAAAAAAGAGATCACAAACGATTAACCTTTGATGGTTGATTCTACAATTTTCTGAAAATTTAGAATAAGGTCGATGTCGTCCGGCCCTTCCCTGGATCGCATAGCGGGAGCTTTAGTGTACCGGGTTGCCCTTTTTTAAGAAAAATAAAAGGTCGATGCTACAATTTTCTTATTTGATATTTGCATGAAGCCTCAAAAGCTTATCTCACGTTTGCAATATCATTAACATTAAAACTTCAATCTAACTGAAAGCTTGTACATTTGCAACAATTGCTACCTAAAGTAGTTAATATAGTCATCTTTGTTTGATATAGAAGGTCCCTAGAAGGACAAACATAAAACTGTTTTACCATACTAACGGAAGTTAATGTGCTGCATGAATTACACGTTATTTTATCATGTCTAGTTCATGTGTTCCAAAAAGTTCCCAATTACATCAGGATTAAAGAAACTGTGCTGCAACTGTCATGTATGCAGGATGTGGGACATTCGATCCTTGAGAGCTATTCTAGGGTGTTGGAGAGCTTGGCATTTAACTTGATGGCAAGAATTGAAGATCTACTATATGTAGATGATGCCACAAGACGGCGTGCAGCTGAAGAATCAGCAGCAATGCTCGACCAGCAAGGATTCTTTAACGCGCAATCCCCACAGAATCAGGTTGCTTGTGCTTCCAATTTTGACCGTAATAAGTCTCTCCCCTTTTTACCAAAAGCTTTCTCCCTGGATATAGTAGAGGAAAGCCCTAAGAGAACAGCTCAGTCAATTGGGCATACTGTTCTTAGCAGCCCAAGAGCTGAGAAACACAAAGCACTCAGTTTTTGAAAGACTCCGAAGGGTGGTAGTGCCAAGTAGGTATAGAATACAATGACAACTGACTGCGATTTTGATGGTCATCAATTTTAGAATTTCAGGGCCCATTAGACTTTCGAGAATGCGTATTCCAACATCAGTCTAATTCTTTGGGTAGTTAGCTGGAACTTAAAAGTCCTTCTAGATAATGCAAAAATCCAAACATCCCCGGAACTGTGATAATTTGTTGATGGTATATTCTGGATTTGGACAACTATATGTATATTGTTAGAAACAGCTTGTATGATATCAATCTAAACTTCAACCTTCTAATCCAATAAGGGCAATCATCTGGGTAATATTTTTACCTTATGTAAAAACATACTTTAGCTATTTTACCGTAGCATAACTTGTTCTTTCATCTTTTCTTGTATTGATTTCATGATATGGCATTGGTCCTCAGCACTCTGGCCGAGACTTAAAATTTTGTATCTTAATAAAAAATGTGTTTATGTTTGCAATTATAATGGATTAATGCAGGGATTAGTAATGTAGAAGTCTTAAGATTTCCAACTTTGCCTTTAATGGGATGCTCTTCAAGTGTACAGAGGTTGAAGTTATTTCTATGAACTCCACTAGGAAGGGTATTTTTATATAAATTTGTGCTAAAAAAGTCTTATTTTTTATACTTCGTTATCGTCAAATGGTGTCAAACAAATTGCGACACCAAGTATTTTCCAGAAAAAAATGTTTTCCTTCCTACCAAAATGAATTGAATACACTTTTGCTTGGTGCCCAAACGTGTGTAAAGCTCTTCCATTTAGTATAAAAGTTGAACACAAACATCATTTGACTGAGTGGGCTGTCATAAGTCATGAGTTCTGGGGTTAGAAATGATTTTAAAGTCTTTGAACCGATTGTCTTCACTAGTGAAATATCCAAAGCTCCATTTGCTGCTCCCTATTTTCCCCAAGATGTAAACATGGAAACTTGCTCTACTTCGATACAATAACATTACGAGTGAAATTCCACAAGTGAGATCTGACAAGGGCAGAGGGTATACAGACCTTACCCCTACTGAGTGAGCTCTTGTTCTATCTTTGATCTATTATATAAGTAGTAATTTGTAACATTGGAAGGGATAATATTAGATAACTATTTTCCCATATACAAGGAGCGAGTGAATTAAGTTAAATTTAGCAAAAACATTCCAGTAAATTTGCAAAATCACATCCAGATAGAAGAAGAGCAAAAAAGATCACAACTTTAATTGCATCAGGCTAGAACAATTGAATCATTTTTCATTTTTTGCCTAATCGCCAAGGGTGTGGTGAAATAGATTGATTTCTTCCGCTCTTAATTAGAATTCTCAAATTCCAAGTGTCATAATAAAAAATTCCATGAGCATTTATCAAATTAATCAAGGTTGTTGACATTTCATTTAACACCAAAATTGACACTGTATATAGTACATACCGTATTATTATGTCCAGTAAATACCCAAGGGAGTTGCTAGGAATTAATTGATGCATAAAATATGTCGTAGTGGGAAAGGTAACGTTGTAAGAAGAGAACAGGAAATTATTCATTGCAGTTTCGTCTAGAGGACTAAATAGTGCTAATGGTAATTAATACTAAATAGTAGGTAACCGCATGGGACAATATCAACTGAAAAGTCTTAACATTAATGTTTTGAAGAAAACTTTTTTTAAGAGCTCAGCCAACTATAAATATTAACTAAAAAAACCCCAAAAAAGAATAGGTGATTGAATTGATTGAGCAAGCGATCCTCCAAATAGAGGTATCAACTGCAAAACCCTCTTGCATGATTTCTTAGCTAAGCTCGTCACACGAGACTCATCTAACGCAATTTATCTCCCGTGGCAATAGCGAGTTAACGGTTGAACTTTTTATTTCTTTTTTTCAACCACTATCTTTACGCCATATGAGAAGGTTTATTACCATGTAGCAAAAGGTAGGTCCGTTCCAATTCTCCATTATTTATGCAGAGGGAGTATTAATTCATTAGGTCCCCTTTAACAGGAGCGTAAAAAAAGGAACTCAAATTTGCCATAATTTATTGGCAAAATGTCAGACAACAATCATGAGCCTACCTATTCCCCTTCCCCTCTTCATTAATCCACTCTGCATGTTCATCCAAGTTGTATTTCAAAATTGAAACTTCATTGATTTTGAGTTTTATCATGTGTGCATTTTACTTCTCAATAAACATATCGAGCTAGAGCTAGAGCTATAGCTATCAAATTACGCATATGTACTACGTACAATGCCCGGACATAATTCCGGTCTCACCTTTCTCGTTCAATAATCGAAAAATCCCCGAGGGCTAGTTAGGTGAAAGTTCAAAGTTAACTAGGCACAGTATAATGAGAACATATGTTCATGTCTTACATTTTACTTCTCAATAAACATATCGAATTACACATATGTACTCCGTACAAAGCCTAGACATAATTCCGGTCTCACCTTTTTCGTTCAATAATCAAAAAATCCTCGAGGACTAGTTAGATGAAGCTTCAAAGTTAACTAGGCACAATATAATGAGCACATATCTTCACATAAACGTCGCATTTTTACTATTGAATCCAAAGTCAAAACCTAGCAATAGTACTATTTTCATGCTTATTTTTTCTTCACTAAGCAGACAAATTTAATTTCTGCTTGTAAAATTAAAACCTTTAGGTAGCAGTCAATTCCAACTACATAAATAATCTCATACTAGATCTGACCAACGATCCATCCTACCTTCTTTAACGTTCTTGACAACTCATCGTTTACCGAACAATCTTTCAGTGGCATGTTTTGATCCTCTTCCCCGTTGTTTAGAAAAAGTGAGGACACCAATTCAGGTGCACAAGATACTATCATTACGGCTTGGACAATTAGCTAGACATCCAAATATCTCCAATTTAGATGTCTGACTAATATCATGTTATTACCTAAATTGATAACAACAAACTTAACTCTAAAACATGATATATACTATAAAGATGGTCTAAACATTAACTAAAGAGTAAAAGCTACATGTTATACATTAGAACATACCAAAAAGAAATGATACAACAATTGTCATCCTATAGGGAACATATACAGATATTATAAATGCAAATCTTTCAGTTCGACGTTTGACACAAATAGTACTGCTGTACTGGAATAAGCAAACTGTTCTCTGGATCCCTAACCATATATATACATTTAGTAGTAACTTCTTTTCATGAATAAGCAAAGACAAAAGTGAAAACAAGTGCTAAAGTAGTTTATCCTTTTCCAAAAAATAATAATTGAAAGAATAGGAAAGAAGAACATACATACATACTAAAAAAGTTCTGGGTATATGGTAATTAAGTATAAAAATGAAGGCATAAAAATGGGGAAAAAATAGGGTTTTGAGCTCCAAGTAGCATTTGATGGATCAAAAATATGTTATTTTTTCTTTCAATTTCATTACAAGAAAGAAGTTTAATACAAACATTTTAGAAGTAACCCCTTTTCTCCATGGGCTCTTTTGAGGAGTGAAACCTAATAAGTTTCGATGTCTCATCCATGTCGGATTCTATAAAAATACACTAATTTTGATGAATCCAACACACACCTATTTACATAATTGAAGAATCCGAGCAACATAGATTGAAACAAGAAAAATCAGAGGAAAACTGATAAAATCCAAACAATAGAAAATATTTGTCTTGTTGTTACCTTTTTGGAATTTCCCAAAAAACCCTAGACATCATCGTCAGCACAAATTCTGGGGGGGAATTAACAACAACAAGATCATGAAGAAGGTCTGAGATGAAACATCACGGGGATTTCACAAAGAGTAACCAACACAACTCTGTTGGCAGTATGCCCACCTCCATTATTATTTTATAAAAAAGAAAAAGAAAAAAAATCTAATATGCTAGCGTTTGGTCATAGGTTTTGAAAATTTATCGTCAAATATTTGTCTGATGACAAACATGAAAGTCTAATCTTCAAATATTTTCACGTTCATAAAAACTTGCTCAGACCACTCTTTGGATTTTTGGGGACTTTCACTTACACAATGTCAAACTCTTTTTCAAGTAAAAAAAATATAAAAACATAACTTCAAATTTCAAAATTGATCTATGACCAAACGGAAGCATATATATAATACATGAAGGAGGTGGACAGAATGCCAAAGAACTGGTGTGAGTTACCCTTTGAGAAACCTCCATGAAAATCAAGATTGTTGCCTTGTCATAAATCTGCAGTATTACTACTAGTATTTAATTTTATACGCAAATGAAAATAGAGAGAAGGTATATAGTAGTAGTTGAAAAAGAGGGGGCAGTTGAGCACTATTTAAGATGGTGGAGTTTTTCTGGTACGTACTGTCAAAAATATGTATTGTTGTTGGCTGTAAAACAATTAATAGAGAGAGAGAGAGAGTATTTGTTTTTTGGAGAAAAAGGAAAGGGAAAGATCATAAATAATCAGATTGGATGTTTCGTGGATCATCATATTTATTCTGAATTTTGCCCCACCTTTCAAGACAACCTGACTCGCTATCGTTGATTTGAAATTTTATTACGATATATAAGATAAGTGTTACTAAAGGTAATTTTAGAGAGATTTCAGGGCAAAAAATAATAAAAAAAATACTTTAGGTCATACTGAAAGAAGAATATTGCAATTTTTCTCATTTCAACTTAACGATTAATTTCTTCTTGATATTATTTGATTTTCATAAAGAAAATAAAAGATAGTAAATAATGTGTGAAGCAAAAAGAGTATAACGTAGCTCAATGTGAAAAGAGAAATAATATAGTGTAGGGAGCTCAATTTTAACAAATTCAATAAAGAGTGAAAACTGTTCTCTCCTAGGACTCTCCATGAAATATATTACTCTTAGTTTTATTTTAACTATTGTCTTATCTTCTTAATATTATAAAGATATAATTGAAAATAATGATCGACTTTAATGTTGAACTCCAAGAGTAACAACCAACTTTTTACTATAAATTTTTAAAATTAAAATAACAGTTAAAATGAAATAGATGGAGTATTATTATTGTAGGACTAAAAAGGTGTTTGTTATCAACGGTACAAATAGCATCAATGATCCAATCCAAGATATAATAATAGATGATAGTCAAAAACTTCTTAGTTACTAATAGCCTAAAAATATGCTCCCATAATTACTAACGGACATAATTAGAGATTATTGTCTCCAAATTGAATATGATACCCAAAGATCAATATATGTTTGGAGGTATGATTCTTTCATTATGAATTACTGTTTATTAACTTCTTATTATTAATATTTATTATAACAAAATTTTCAATTGGCTAACTTTTGATAGGATCGTTGTAGTATATATTGATCGTATAAAAGTTGTGATGGAATAGCAAGTATTTTGCCATCCTAACCATAATATATAAAACATGAACCCTATGAACATCAGAAGGCGGATCTATAGCCAAATTTAATTTTTGGTATTTCGACACCCATTAAGTTTAACGCTGATTTAGTATAATTATATAAAAAATATATAAAAATTGATATAATATTTAGAAAAACAATTGGTGAGTCAAGAAGATAGATAGATGGTTTAGTTTTTAGACAGAACTATCCTAAAACTATATGCGTTCAAAGCTTTTGTATATCCATGATTTCTAAATTTCGAATCAGCCACTAATGAATATTCTTATATAGTAAGTGGTCTTTCTAGCAAAATGAATATGGATTATTTAGCATTTTTAAATAAATATCAAATACCGAGCGAGAAGCGAAGAAAAAAAAAGTTGTGTAGACTTTTATTTGAGAGATTTTCTTTGTGGGGTGGGTAGTCGGCCATTAGAGGTGGCATCCTAGCTATATACGGTGCTGCTAAAAGCAAATACTTTCTTCTTCTCAAATTAGTCATCTCAAATTGAAATGACATATTGATTAAGAAAAATAATTAATAATATATCTAATTTATTATAGTATTCCTATTAAATAATATTTACATTTTAATTTAAAGAAAAAATAATTAATGCAAAGGGTAAAATATAGAAAAAAAATTTGTCTCTTATTGATTAATGAAAAAAGATAAGTAAAATGAAAAATCAAATTAAAAAATTTATAACGAATAATTTGAGACGGAAGAAGTATAGTATATTATGAGGAAGTTTCAAAAATCAAATGATAAAGTTTTGACCAATTTTGACAGCACAAACCCAATTATTACACATCTGATCTAACAAACAATAGAATAGAAGAAAGATTAATAAAGGTCAATGGCTTCAATTATATTGCTTCATTCACACCTCACTGCAGTGTTCTCTCTTGTCAATACCATTTTCCAAGACCAAATTTTCTCATTTACTATTTACTATTTACTACTACTACTCTATAATCCTATTGGAAAGAAAAAAATTAGAGGAGTAACAAATCTTTCCATCCTTTTGTCGAGTGATCCGTCGCACTCATTATGCCCACACACACTTTCACCATTTGTGAAGCGTTTATCAGAAATAATATTTTTATCTCAAAATTAGCTAAGAATAAATAAAATTTACGGACATGATATTTTTTTTAAATCTTACTTTATTAGACTAAACAAATTTTATATTGTTGTTGTTGTACTTATTCTGCTATATTTTTATAAAATAAATTTGAGACTAAAATAGATGTAATATGAAGGAGGAATTTAGATCAACAATACTATCATCTTCATGTAATTTTTAAGTGGAATTAATTATAATACTTACATCTTAATGGTTACTTACAACACTCCCTTTTAAAGTGAGACTCTTTTCCCAATTTTGCATGAATATAAAATATTTTGTATGTGTTATATAATATAGATATCATGTGATATGTATATTTGTGAGATATCATAGTTAAGTTAGATTTGAAGATTAAAGTTACTTGTTCAATTTGAATTTGAATACCTAAATAGTTGGTCAAATTGTCAACTTGTTAACTTGATGTCAAGTTTAACAATCTTAAGGAGTACGTTTAGTGGTCTATAAATAATCATCCTTTGTATAGTTTTATACATATTAAAATAGTAAAATAAAAGTATTACTAAAATTCTTTTATTTCTTCAAATTTGATATTGATATTTTATCTTTATATTATAACAGTGTGCTAATTGTTTTGCTTTTTTACATAAATGGATATGGTGTATAATATTGGTCCTTTTACCATCTTCATTTTCACCCAATTTATTGCTTAAAAACAGCAACCTACCAAACTCTCATTTCATTTTTTGGTGCACTATTTATTGCAAACCATGCCCACCCTCACCCTTCCCTCATCCAAATTAAATCTCAGCAGATGCTAATTTTAAATTAGAGTAATACGTAATTAATAATTAAGTTGTAGTTTCTAAAGTTGTAATATACATTTCAAGCCTGAATATAAATTTTTGACTACGTGAACTTATAAGTTAGTGGTATAAACTGCATATATTTTATCCTTTTCATACCTCAATATGTGGGAATACATCGGGTGTGTTGTTGTTTTGAATTTATAAGTTAATCGATGAATACTTGACCAATAAGAGTTGGGGTATACGAATATAATTTTTTTCACTATTTAATCAAAAATTTCGAATTTAAATTCTAAATATAAAAAAAAAAAAAATTACATTGAAAAGCATTTTTCTCTAAATGAGCTTTATGCAACGTGAACTCAAATATCAAACACCTAACGAAAAAATTCATTAAAGAAAAAGTAGATCAGCCCATACAGTGAAGTATTAGGGCAACAAAACTGACATACTTATTTGTTTCTTCTCCTTTACTTTCTGTAATAATACTCCTATATAAAGCCATTAGTGTTCTTGGAGGTCTACAAGACCAGTTGGCATTTGTCAGATACAGCCATGATTGAATCTTTGGGATACTCATCAAATTAATATACTCTCTCCGTTCCATTTTATGTATCGCTTTTTAATCAGGCACGAAATTTAAAAAATTGTTGATGACTTTGTAAAGTTTACAAAATTGTTCCTGTATTAGTTGTCTTTTCTTATTAAGTGAGATTCAATAAGGATAAAATTGGAATGTTGCCATTAAATAGTTAACAAATAAGAAAAGATGACATTCTTTTTAGGATGAATAAAAAAAATGACCACATATAAAATGGGACGGACGGAGTACGTAGGTAATACAAATTTATTAAGGCAAAAAAATTAAGATATAAATTAGATATTATTTTTTATTTTTGTTTTTTCTTAATTATTGTCATACTACTCTTGAAAATTTAAGATATTAATCATGATAACTACTTCGAAAATTCAAGATATTAATTGTGCTAAAAATAGAAATAACTAATACGAAATGAAAGAAATAGTAAAATTTCTTTTATTTTCATCAATGAGAGAACTTAATTAAAAAAAAAATGTTTTTAGCGATAGGATCAACTAAAAGAGGGGTTCCTTCCATAATTAATATTTATCAACGTATAGACATTATTGGCAAAAATTGTCAATAATTCGTTCTCAAACTATTGATAAATTTCATCAATTGATTTAATTGGTAATAATATTTCTTGTAGTGTTGATGATATCCTAGCATCATGCTTAGCACAACTGGAAAAAAATTGGAAAATGTTGAGACAGGTAGCTAGAAAGATAAAAAGGCATCCATTTGGAGAAAAAAGATTGACCTTTTGGAAATAATCAGTACTAGTTTTTTGGGTAGGCAATTTTGGTGGCATTAGAAACTTTAACAATATACTACTACTAACTTTCTAGACATGGATTTTCTTCCTAGTATAATAATTTAATTTATGGTTGTTGTCCATTAATATTCTCCACTCTATGATATTATTATATGAAGTCCCTCACTTTAGTTCAGCATGCAATATTGCCTTTTTCCTGTTTAATTGTAGCCACTAATATCCAAAATCTTTCAGCAAATCAGCGACGAACCTAAAATTTTTATTAAGAAATGTCATAATATGAAAAAATAAAGACACATAGAAAAATATTTAGAAAGCCAACATATATATAATTTATACCTAACTCTAAAGTCGATCTCAACGTAGTTTTTTCGGGCGAAAAGGTGTCATTTGACATTTCTTAGCATAAGGTGGTTTCGTCATTGATCAGAACCATCTAAATTCATGATACGCCTTTATAACTTTAATCCACCTAACGAACTTACCTCTCGAGCTACTATGATATCATCGAATTTAACTATGTGCATGCATGTATATTATGTGAACTAGCTTGTTAATTCGATATGTCTTGTAAAATTATTTATTTTCCTCTCTCATTATGATATAAAATTTGTCTGATGTATAATTTCACGATGACCTTCTTCAAGAGAACTTATCTAGAAATACATTAAACTTTTTTACCCGACCCACCCTTCCTTATCGGTCAGCCCTTTGTCATGAGAGAACTTGTCTAGAAATACGTTAAACTTTTTTACCCGACCCACCCTTCCTTATCGGTCAGCCCTTTGTCATGAGCGTCACATTTTCGTAGTGTAATTCTTACGAAAATGTTCATCATAATTTGTGTAGTCTTTTTAGGAAAAGAAACGAAAAAGCATAGATTTCTCTATTTTTCAATTTTCTCGACTATGATTCCGTTCCTCTCAACATAATTTTTTTCTTTTTTCATTTTCACCTTTTTAGGTAATGATCGTATAACATATTGGAAAGAAAATGCCTCGACCTAGTACTAAAAGATGAACTTTCATGTACTATTTTTTTTTTTTTAATTTTTAAATCGATATATAGTAGAAAATTCTTTCTGCTTCTATTTCGAAAAAGGAAAAAATGCGCTTCTATTATTTCTTGTTTTATATTTTCTGTGTGGTTGTTATATGTTATAAACTCCTTATTCACGATATTTCGTAACAGTATGAAATAAATCAGTTTGCATGGGGCTGAACTAGCTTTTATCGATACATAATAGTAGTATATATTGAGTTTAACTTCTATATATTAGATATCTTACGTTATGTATCATGTCAAAGTGACCAACTACAACAATTAAATTACTTTGTAATGTAGGACTAATTTTGGTAATCTAGGAAACAAAATAAATCATAATTTTTTTTTATTAATAGATTATAGTGTATCAAGTTTAAAAGTTGAATCCTTCATCATATAAGATGCCCCTCGAAGCTTTTCATGATTGTGATGTACCCACTCTACTGTCAACTGGGGTTCTTCAAAAATTCTTTTGATTAATAAATAACTTTAATTTCACCTAAGCCAAGGTTCTCCAAGTAAAAATTATAGTACTACAGTTTTACACTACCATTGTGAATAATTTTACTTGTATTTTAGACTTTACAACTATCATTATTGCATTAACAAAGAACTTTCGTTATTAACATGGTTGCGGTGGGATAGTTGGGTTACACCCATTAAGGTCTCGAGTTTGAATCTTGAGAATAGAAAGAATCATGTTGGAAGCGTCGCTCCAGCTGAGAAATATAGAAAAAGATTGTTGAATGACGAAACAAGAAACAAAGATGACTTTAAGATTTGAAATTTATTACTTTCTACGACAACAATCAAATTAATATAATAATAATTAAATTTATAATCAAATATATATTGAATTTTCATTAATTTTATGAGACAACGTATTATTAGAGCTACCAGCTCAATTTACTTTGTTTTTTCTTTTTTCTACAATAAATAATGGTCGTACTATGTATCGAAGAAGTGATTTAGATTATCTTAGCAATTTAGTGCACATAATGATTAGGAGTTTGCCAAAAAGTGGTGTCTTAATTTAAAGAAACCATGCATGCAGTGGAAATAATGAATTTTATAAAATATTCTACTTGAACAATATTATAGAGTTAATTTAATTAGGAGCATCTTCATCAATTTCAAGACACAACATGATCATGTAACTCTGCATGTAATTGTATTTCTTTAAAAAAAAAAAATGTTTATGCATGTGGATTATTATTATTATTATTATTATTATTATTATTATTATTATGGTGTACATGAATTGTCATAATTATTTATCTATCCTTAATATATTGAGCTTTTAGATTGTCAAAGCATATAGTAGGACCTTAACCAAAAGTTTCAACCCTACATTCTACATTTTTGACTTTTAACCTAGGTTATAATTAAGGTGAATATAGTTTTTCTAGAATGAACCTTAATAAAAGTTGAATTTTCCTATAGATAGATAAGGTAAATCGGTAAAAAGACATCGGAAATAGAAGCTAGGGGAGATGATCATGGACTAAAAGAAGATTCCTTTATTAATTAAATGATGGATGATATATTTTTCAAACAGTGTGCATCACGTGATAGAGAGATGAGGAAAAAAAATACGAAAATAATGATAGTTTTTGAGTGAGTGCTTTTATATTGTGTGGCAAAAGAGAAAAAAAGAAATATTGGAGATGTTGATAGGGGCTTTGAGTTTTCAAGACATAAATTATGAGATGTATGACGATTTGCTATGATGTTGATGTGAGGAATCTCTCTTTTTTCGACACAACGCCATGTGATCCCTTCATTTCAATTAAACAGTCATTAGGTGATTTCTTGGTTTAAAATTTGCTCGAAAGTAGTTGCATAGGTAGTTGTATTGAGTTGAGTAAATATAACGTGAATGAGAATGGTTAGATGAATGTGTAGATATATTAAAAAAGATATAATTAGATATAAAATTAAATTGGGTAAAATGAGGGTGATTTCCGTGGTGGATAAGATGAGGACAGCGAAGTTGAAATGATTTAAGCATGTGAACTAAACTGAGGGGATGCACCATCAAAAGTGTGAGAGGTTGGCTGTAGTATCAATTAGAAGAGGTAGAGGTAAATGCGAAGAAAACCTTGGGGAAGATGCTTGGGTAGAGCATGTCACAACTTCAGCCCATTGAGAACGTGACCGTCGATAAAAAAAAAGTATGAAGAATGAGAATGGTCAGATGTATGTGTAGATATATTTGAAGAGATATGATTAGAAACAAAATGAAACGGGCAAAGATGGGGATAATCTCCGTGGCGGACAAGATGAGGAAAGTGAAGTTGAAATTATTTGAGCATGTGAAAATAAAATGTGTGGATTCACTATTACGACTGTGAGAAGTTGGCTATAGCATGAGTTAGAAGAGACAAAGGTAAGGACGAAAAAAACTCGGAGAAGATGCTTAAATAGGACATGCCACAACGTCAACCCATCGAGAATGCAATCCTAGATAAAAAGGTATGAAAATAAAAAATTAGGATAAAAAGTTATTAGAAATTTCCCTTTATTTGAAACCTTGAACTTCCATTTAGGCAACTAATAGATTGAAATCTAACCCAAAAGGAGAATCACTTCATAAAAAAGGCACTATTCTTATGAAGAGAATATAGGACCATAAGAAAGCTTGCAACGTGACACTTTCTTTTTGTTGCTTTTAAAGATTCAAACCAAAACTTTTGATTAACATCTTAAAATGTAAGTAATATTCTGATACGACCAAAATCACGTCATATTCTCTTATATATTATACTAAAACTTAAATAGTAGAAGAAAAGAACACTTTAATCTTGTCACATGGAAAAGGCACAAACCTCCTTATTTGTAGATATACAATAAAAGGCATTCTCAAGAACTATTATTACCAAAACTACATCCTATGCTGCAATTTCTAATGAATGTGAGGAACACTTATCTCTTCATCCTAGCCTGTAGAGGCGGATCTAGTATTAGAAGTAGGTGTGCGGGTTCGAAACATACATATTTCAACTAATATTTTTGAGTGACGGAATAGCTTGTAAGACTACTTCTGCCAGACTGCATAGCGATGGCCACTGGTCGCGAGCTTCCACTCTTTCCCTGAAGGGCACCATGATCCATCCCCGATCTTCATGCTAACCTTTTCATCAATGGTTGCAGCGTATAAGTTTGGCTGTGCCTCAAGAATCTTTATAGATGAACGGCTGTGTATGCCTTGATGCTTCCGGATATCAATCTAAGGCATACATTTCAAACATTAGGATAGTCCAACTTCAACTGTTCAGTCACTTGGTGTCAATAGTTAATAGATTTGACATACCAGCTTTACAATTTGGTCGTGCATGGAATTACCCCAATCGTAGAAATGGTCGTAGAAAACTGATGGTATCCCTGGATGTGTAAGAATGTATGCATAGCCCTGGGAGTGACAAGCAGGTATCAGACAAAATGCCCCAAAAGATGATAAGGAAATACTAAAGTCTAAAACATTTGCGTAGTATTGCTGAAGACAAAAACGTTGCTTACAGCCTAGAAAGAGGAGAAAATAAGTAAATTTTAACGACTTAATGAAATACGATAGGCGGAGTAAAAATAATCTTTCAAGTTATGCATATAAGTGTAGGATAGATGCTGAATTTACCGCCATAACATGACGTGAAGGGAAAGGCCAGTGAGCCTGCAAGTTGTGATCATTAAGTGTGTTAAATAATCAAGGGAACATATTTAACGAGACCAATAATCAGCTAGTTGCAAATAAGACAACATCAAGAACCTGAGTGGATCCAGTATCGTGATTATCAAGAAAAGTCACGGCCCTTGAAGGCCACCATCCTAAAACTCCTGGTGGTTTCCCCTTAGAGTCACGCAAACGCCAGAATTCTCCTTTGACTGCTTCCTGCCGATGCGTATACATAATGTAGGTTAGCACTGATTTATGGTATGTTCTCACTGGATCACAGACAAATCCTCATAAATTACTTGAAAAAGAAATATAAACAACAACCTCCTAGTGAAATCCCACAAGTGAGGTGAAAAAAGAAATATAAACATGTCATCAAAATTCATTTGGATTTGCTACACATACTAAATCTGAGCTGAAAACATGTAGTCTTAGATAGTAAATATTGGATGAAAAGGGCCAGTACTTCTATTAGGATCTTAAGATTAATAGTCAATAAATCAGCTACAACCCAGTCCCGTGTTTTAAATGAATACCTGAAGGATTGCTTTTGTTGTAAAATCGAATGCGGTTGAAAGTTGCCCCGTGCCATCAATCCAATTGATAATTCTTTGCCTGTGACTATCTGCACATAACAAACAAAGTTAAGTTAATATATAGACAGAACAAAGACATCTATACACGGGGAAACCAAGGTATGGATATGCTCTGTCTCCACACTGTGTTACTAGATACGTGGCACTTGGCAACTAATATTCAAGAAAAGCAGCAGTAAAGGTCAATAATAAGCCCAATTTTCTAATTAGGTATCGCTCATGCACTATGGTAAAACAAATGCAACCCACATTACACATAAACTCCGCAATGGTGATTTAAGAAGATGTTAGAATGTGGATCAGAATTCAGAACCACATAAACTCAACAGTGATGACCTAAGAAGATTGTAAAATTGGAACACGATATGTAGCTTCCTGTTAACTCGGAAGTTGACTTTGTTGAGGCACTCCATATGGTCTGCAAATGTTTCATTGTCCTTTTAACTTCTATCCCTTTTTTCCAGTAATGGAACTTAGAAGGTTAAGAATTTTAAAAACCTGTAATTACGAGACAACATTAACTAGCAATTTCACATCAATAAATTCCCCTCTCGAAAGGACATAGCTAAAACTTGCAAGTCTCTCCTTGCCTAATGAAATTCAACACAGATGTCCCCAAATGTTAGAAAGGTGAATATACTTAAGTTCCAGTGGAAGTGGAAGAAATCAAAGAGAGTCCTATTGGGTCTGTGTAAAGTTTCCGACTGAATGCCACTCATCCTCTCACCAGAGAGTAAACAAGGGTTCAGCATAAACATCAATGAGTACAAGTGCCAGCTACATGGAGAGAGAACGCTTTATAAGTTGCAGGTAAATGTTAGTTGTACATATTTATTGTAGACGCGTACTACCTTGGTTGTAATCCAAATAGCTGTCCTTGTAGTTGCAAGTGTCCCAGTATTCTCCAACTGAAAATATTGGTTTAGCTCCCTCGATATATTCCTTTACATACTTTGAAGCATAACTAAAGTTGAGACAAAGGAAAACTCAGCTCTTCGCAAATGGAAATACATCAAACAAAAGAAAAGAAAATGGAAGTCCTGCCTTGGAGGGGAAGGGTACATAGAGAACTTCAGAAAGAACGTGCACATTTACCCTTTAGCAAAATCAAAACGAAAATCTTGGAAGCCAACAGAGGATCTTAGCCACCGCATCCAGTCAATGAGATCTTTCCGGACAAAGGATTGTGTATGATCTATATTTGGAACTCCATTAAAGTTGTCTCCGGTGCTTTTGTTACCCTAGAAGATATCCTTAAAAGTATGAGAGTACACTCCGATAGTGCATTACTTAGAAATTCAAAACATGTAAACAGTTTAGTTATCCATAATATTTATTTTCAGACATCACATATAATTGATTCCCTGATAGTTCATTCGCTACAGAGATCAGCGAAGAACAATTATTAGGCTGATGAGAATAAGTCATTCAATATTAGACACTACATTCCAGAAGAAAAAAAAACTAATGACGAAGGTATCCTGAAACTGAAGCCACACGAATTCAAGATATTAACTCAAAGTGGTAGTCATTGATATTGGATAAGATGTAAAAATAGGAAACAATTTTGGCAAAAGGGGTCAGCTATTCTAAATTTTAATACTGAGAGTTTACTCAAACGGGTCTAATCTTAATAGGAAAATAAAAGTATGCCATAAAAATTAAAAACTCAAGGCAGCAACCAAGCACTGGGCTAACATAAACCTTAGGCCAAGGCTCTGTTGCATATCTCTTTAAATAAGGTACCTAGCACTAAGTCTTTAATTTGTGCAGGCATATCAGCTCGAGAAACCTCTAGCCATGGAGAGAATGGATATTTGGAAAGCAAGCATGACCATTAGCACTGACTCTCTAATTGTTATAGATGTTATGAGTGAACAACATATTATAATAGAACTAAAGAAAAGTTTAAGTATTCATTGAGGAGTCTAACTATACTTTGCGAAAAGATTAAGGAGTAAAATCGAAAAAGAGAGAGAAATAAATAAGCCTATTTTGCCACTGAGAAACTATTACAGAAAATTTAGCAAGGTTTAGCTAATTTACTGATTTGAATTCCATATAGTTTGAATCTTAATGAAGGAATCATAAGTTTTAGTAAGGTTTTTACGCTATACTATTTTTAGATACAATTCATTCCTTTGCTAATGTTAGCGTCACAGCTTCTTGATCTTTTCCTGGAGAGGGATCTACCATCTATGCCACCCTAGAAAATTACAAGAGTACACGACAAAATAAACATCCTATACTAGAGAAAATTGTATTCATTAATTTTATGATCAAGTAGATGCAGATGAAATCCTTCAAGCAAAATTTCAGTTACAGCATCCTTACCAATCCACCAGTGCAAGATGTAACAGCATGTTCATCCCAAGACAAAGGAATTCCTTCATAGCGGTTGTACATTCCACCGTGCCCTTTGGTAGTTCCAACACGATGGTTAATGACTATGTCTGCCATCCCTCTAACTTTATACTGCTTCATCTTATTAAGCAAAGCTTTTAACAGATGCTCAGAACCATATGAAGAATTGAGAGAATAAAGGTTCTGTGGAAGGTAACCTATCATGACAGAAACCAACACCAAAGATAATGAATAACTATCAAAATAGGAGCTCAAAGAGTCATATTAACTCAAATGACTAAAACTTTCACTTCCAACCTTCAGGAGACAATGACTGACATGCCGGAGGCAGCCAAGCTGTTGTGAAGCCTGACTTTGAAATATCAGGAACTTTCCCATCTAAATTTCTCCACCAGTCATATTTTTTAGATTCCCAGTTGAAGGCCTGCATGGACAATAGTTGAACTTTTCTAGTTATGAACAGAATTTGACACAGATGTATGCTTATTTTTCAATTGTATTTTCCATTTCTTTGTGTTGGAAACAATCTTTTTACGAGCAATGCATCAACATTCATCCTTCAACCAAATTGTTATATGAACTACGAATTCTTTGAAATTTCTTTCATGCTAACTGGTAAGGAAAGATAATATCACCTGCAATATGATCTCTTTTCCATTGCGTATCACAACCACTACAAGAACATGAGAACAATAATTCAGTTAGCATTCATCAGTATCATCCCCTTCAAAAAGCTAAGTTTTAAGAAACACAGTGATTGCTAGAGCTTGGAATGTAATAGTAACTAGACTATCACGAAAAGTAGTCTAACAAAAATAAGGCATCCACATGCCAATCATTCACTTACAACTGCAAAAGTAAAAATGAAATAAGAAAATATTCTGTTCAAATCTTTGCCTTTTCAGTTCAAATCTCCGTCTTTCTTCTCAGTTATGAAGTATATAACGGAAAGAGAGCCTTACATGGATCAGTCTGCTGGCTTTCCTCAAATCCCATTATGGATTGAAGCTGAAAGTACCAAGAAAGCCCCTAATGGTCCTGCTAAACAAATACAAGTAAGCAAAAAGTTAAATTTGAAACAAACAACCACCCGAAACTATATATATATATATATATATATATATGTACACACTACTATGCCTACGTAATTGTCATATATGTAGCTCATTAAGGAATCCAGATGCACAATCCGTATCTTTCAAACTAAAGCAAGCATTAGGTGATGAGTGATAACCTCCTTCATTCATCTGGTATCTTTTACGTACTAGCAGAGCTGTTACAAGTAATTCTATTACACAAAGCAGAGCGAGCCTCTCTACCTTCACAAAGTAGACATATGGCTGCGTACACACCACCCTCCCGAGACCCCAGTTACGAGATTACACTAGGTATTTTGTTGTGTTGTAGTATAAAAGGCAGAGGGCAAGACAGCTATAGTTGACCATCAGAAAACTAAACAAAGATTCAATGCAGAAAAAGAAAGAATATTACTGTCATCACAAATACAACAGGACCACTACTCTATGTTAAAACTCGCTTATACAGTGCACCTTTTTTTTCTTTAACTATTTCTCTATATTGCCCCTATATGATACTCGAGTGAGCCTTGGTCAAGTAGTTGAGCACCTCCACCATCAACTGGTGGATTGAAGGTTCGACTGGAGGGTAAGTAGAAACACTATTGATCCTCCTCGACGGTGAAAAAATAAAGTGTAAAAAATCCATTTGATAACCTCCATAGAATCAACTTAAAGAATCCAAATAATGACATGCACATGTATGCCGCATGCGCATCGGATCATGTACTTGTAAAATAAAATCCAAAAGAAATAAATAAATACAAACTTTGCATGCCTAATAAAATTTCCTATTCAACAAAATGAACAATAATCTAACAAGCTGAATAAACAAACCTCGTTTGCTAGCTCAGTAAAAAAAAGTCGATCGATCGCAGCTTGAAATTGATACCTCCTCAACCTACCTACTCTCTAGTATTTATACAGAAACGAAATGGGAAAAAAGCTGGAAAAATAGGTCAAATTGGATTTATTCCTTATTCCTCTGACAAGGAATCATAAATTCTCAGCCGTTAGAATTAAAAATGATAAATTCAATTGAAAAAAAGCAGGAATATCTGCCAGCAAACAAATTGAGAATTCGATAACCACATAAACACGGAATACTAAAAAGAAAATAACTTTTATATATTAACGAAATGGAAATAAGATTCGAGGAATTAACAGAAAGCGAGTCGATCGAAATCGTTTGCGAGTGGTATTCGTGTTTGATGGCAAACGGAGAGTGACACGTGGCGAGTGTTGATTGGAAGCTTGGAACTGACGAGTGATAAATGGGTGGCCTGGCGACGGCTCCAATGGCGGAGTGACATTTCATTAAAATTGCGACGGGGTAAGATGGAAGTGTGAACACCGGAAGTTGAAGGCAAATATGTCAAAACTCACATCATAATCCATGATTAATTAAACTTTAATCAAATATGAAAAACAATTTGTGTAAGACTAAGGTAAAAGAATAATGAAGTAAGAAAATAGACGAGAGAAATACTAAAAAAATTATGTAGAAATTTAAAAACAATTTATGTAAGATTAAGATAAAAGAATATTGAAGTAAGAAAATACATCAGAGAAATACTAAAAAATTATGTAGAAATTTAAAAATAATTTGTGTAAGACTAAGATAAAAGAATATTGAAGTAAGAAAATAGACGAGAGAAATACTAAAAAATTATGTAGAAATTTTAAAATATATCGTAAGAAATTATTACTTTTTTAATATTTAGTCTCAATTAAACTTTTTCTTATTTAAACAAAATAATAAAGTCCATCAATTGTTTCTATTTTAATAATTACACGTTACGTCCTTGGTATGACTTAGTTGGTACTCTTGGGATCGATCCCCCTCAAAGTTTTTTGAGTCGAGTCTGTCGCACGAGGCTCGTCTTGAAATTTACGTTTCTTGTGTGAATTGTAGGCTATTACATATTGGAGGTTTTATTCGGTGCACACAGGACTTGTCTAGTGTGGTTTACGTTCCTTGTATGATCTATAGGCTATTAAACAGTGGAGGATTAACTGGTGCGCATAAAGTGCTTACCAAAGTTGTGGAGACTGTGGCGGAGATTGTGCTCACCAAAGTTGTGAAGACTGTGGCGGAGATTGTACCTGTTAATTTCAAAATAAAAAATATAAAAAATTGCATGTTACTATATTAGATTTGCATGTTAAGTCATATAGAAGGAACTTTAATTTAAAAAAAAAAAAAAAAAGAACTATTGTATCCTGCCATTTTGAATAATATCACCAATTTCAACGAGTGTAGTTCAATGTATAGAAATTTTCCTCATGGGTTTACACTATTGAAAATGATCAAAGAAAAATAAAACAGTCATGCTTGCCTATTACAAGAATATGGATAACAATTTTTTTTTTTTTAAAAGAATGAAAAGAAAAGAAAAAAAAAAGCAAATTAATTACAAAGACAAAATTCATTTGATCTTACTTGAACTTAGAAACAAAAGATGGTGAAAATGTTACATATCTCAACATATATCATGGTCCAATGTACAAATGAAATTCACATTTATTATATTATAGATAAAGAGCTAGGAAATCATTCCTCCCCATCGAGTTAAGCTATAACATGACAAAAATTAAAAAAGGAGAATAAATCAAAAATGAGAGGCGGACCTAATTAATATTAAGCTATTGGCAGCAAGGTCTTTATGTAAGAGCCAAAAGGACGTAACATCCTTCTGGTCAATTTGACTCCCTTGTTATCAACTAGATTATAAATTAATATACGATGGCTTTCACAGTGACATATAAGTTCATCGTAGTGAAAGTAGACAGGTTTGAGCGACTTGTGATCGACCATATACCTTTTGTTCCATGCCCACATTTCATAATCCTCCAACATCCATATATTTATCCGTCGTCCATAAAGCAAGTGACAAAGAGCGTCATGTTTCTACGTTCTTGCTTGGCATCGAAGCACAGTACTCTTTTCAGGATGAGGCTCGCTTAGCGTAGAGTTGCTCGTTATCCATTCTAAAAACAACGATTCCATTATTCCCACATGAATTAGGAGCCGGAAGAAGTCACAACTGCTGGAGAGCTGTTGAGATTCAATGTGGTAAAATATTGTGATGACATCAAAGCTCTCAAATTCCTATAATTCCTTCGACATCTAACAAAGGGGTCTATCGGAAGTCTACTCAAGACAATTAGGTAACACTCGAAAAGCTTCAACAAGTTCCTCCTCCTCCTCCTCCTCCTCCTCCTCATCACGATCCACCCCCTTCCTCCTCCTCCCCGTCGTCATAATAATCATCATCAGCAGCACCACCTCTACATATTTT
Organism: Capsicum annuum; assembly: GCF_002878395.1. Taxonomy (NCBI): domain Eukaryota; kingdom Viridiplantae; phylum Streptophyta; class Magnoliopsida; order Solanales; family Solanaceae; genus Capsicum; species Capsicum annuum. The sequence continues at coordinate 230,190,656 of NC_061114.1, read as the reverse complement.
TTCAAATATTGAACCCAACACTTTTGTCAAGCATTCAAGTGCCATAATTACCTATAAAGTGGGAAAAAATGAGGGACAATATAAAGACTAGCGTTTTTTTTTTCTTCTATTCTGGCTTAGAAATCGAATTTAACTTGATATAGGTTTTAGAATTGTTTTTGTTCTGGACTATAATATTGAGACTCCCTCTTCCCATAAAACACTCTATTTAAATATAGCAATCACAAGGTTTATATTCTACTGCCTTATCCATTATAGAATTATAAGTCCTATGTGAAATTGAAAAACATGGGTGGGCTCAATCCCCATTAATCGTAGAAAATTATTATACATTCTAAGGAGTAAATTATTAAGTTAATTAAGATTGTTACAATGATTGTCATGACCTATCTTATAAAGGCTCAAAAATCAAAATAAAAAATATGAAATATTACTCCATTAGAACTTAAAAAATCAAATTCAATCGAGCTTATTTTGATTGTTATATCTCTAATCCGATCAAAACGCCCGCTCCCAGTTTTGTACATTACTATTTGAGAGAGTTCGATGCAAAATAAATGAAAAGCAATCAACGTTTTTTACAAAATATGTTTTGTCCTTATTTTATACAAATGTATTATACTAAATAATTTAAAAAGAAACATTCTACCCTTTATCGATTTGCGGTTCATTATTATCATGATGTATTGTAGCATACTTTTTGGCCTATAATTCAATTATTCAATTAATTACTACCAAGTATGTTTTACTCCATGAAGAATTCTACCAAAAAAAATGTCTTACATTTAAGTGGTATTTACTAAAAATTTAAAATTAAACTATAGCTTGCAATTTACATTAATAACATTATTAGAATAGTAAGCATGCGTATACCATATCAATCAATAACATATATATTGTATATAAGAGGAACGAATTCTGTAAAATAACGATAAGACATTAAATTACATGTGAATTTACAAATCGTTTTGGTTGCATATAAGGAACTCTTCCTCTAAAATATTGATGGTTCCTCATAAGGTTAAACATAACATAGCATTAAGTTTAGAGTCCAAATCTAATATAGTAACATGCAATTTTTTATATTTTTTTATTTTGGAATTAATCGGTACAATCTCCGCCACAGTCTCCATCACTTTGGTGAGCACTTTGTGCGCACCGGGTTAATCCTCTACTGTGTAATAGCCTACAGACCATACAAGGGATGTAAACCACACTAGACAAGCCTTGTGCGTACCGAATAAACCCTCCTATGTGTAATAGCCTACAAGTCACACAAAAAACGTAAACTACACTAGACAAGCCCTGTGTGACAGATTCGACATTAAAAACATTGAGGAGGATCAATCCCGAGAGATCGGTGTAAATAACCACCCTCCAAATAAACCAGCTAAGTCATCCCAAGGACGTAGCATGTAATTATTATAATAGAAACAATTGATGGACTTTATTATTTGTTTAAATAAGGAAAATTTTAATTGAGACTAAATATCGAAAAATTAATAATCTCCTACCATAAATTTTAAAATTTCTACATAATTTCTTAGTATTTCTCGTCTATTTTCTTATTTCATTATTCTTTTACCTTAGTCTTACACAAATTGGTTTTCATATTTGATTAAAGTTTAATTAATCATGGATTATGATGTGAGTTTTGACATATTTACCTTCAATTTCCGGTGTTCACACTTGCATCTTGCCCCAGCGCAATTTATATGAAATATATGTTACTCTGCCATTGAGGCCGTTTGGTTAATTCAGCTGAAGCTAGTGTATGGGTTCAGAATAGTTCGGAGTCTTCTTTGGTTTTCGAAGAAAAGGAGAAACAAGATAGAAATTCCAGTTTGGCTAAGTTGAAAGAGTCAGTCATAGATTAGAAAGTAGATGTTTTCTCCGAAGGGGAGATGGTGTGTTGTGATATCGGGATAGACTATGTGTGCCGTGTGTTGATGGTTTGAGGAAGCGTATTTTGGCAGAAACGCATGATGCGCGTTACTCTATTCACCTAGGAGCCACCAAGATGTACCGCGATTTGCGGAAAATCTATTGATGGAGTGGCAAAGAGGGATATTACAGAGTTTGTAGTTAAGTGTGCTACTTGTCAACAGGTTAAGGTTGAGCAAAAGCCTAGTGGCACTTTGCAGGAGTTTAGTATTCCCACTTGGAAGTGGGAAGAGTTGAACATGGATTTTGTGACAGGGCTGCCCCATTCGCGTCGTCAGCATGGTTCGATTCGGGTTATTGTAGACAGAATAACCAAGCCAACTCATTTCTTACTAGTTCATACTTCCTATTCAGCCGAGGATTATGCTAAGATGTATATTAGCGAGTTAGTCAGATTGCATGAAGTTTCTTTATCCATCGTTTCAGATAGAGGTACTCAGTTTACCTCTCACTTTTGGAAAGTCTTTCAAAAGGGTCTTGGTACCCAAGTTTATCTCAGTTCAGCTTTTTACCCTCAGGCCGATGGTCAGACAGAAAGGACAATTCAGACCCTAGAGGATATGTTGAGGGCGTGCGTTCTTGATTTTAAAGGAAGTTAGGATGATATATTAGTTTACAGTCAGTCCCGGCAGGATCATCTTACTCACTTGCAGAATGAACTCCTTGGTGGTTAAACAGTCAAAATGCCAATTTGGACAGACTTCTGTTACTTATTTGGGTCATATTATTTCTTCCAGCATCGGGCAAGTTGACCCCAAAAAAATTCAATCTATTGAATCATGGCCGCTGTCTTTCTTTCTTAAAGAAGTTCATGGATTTTTGGGCTTAACAGGTTATTATCGACGATTTGCGAAGGGATATGCCCAACTTGCTTCACCACTCACCAACCTTCTAAAAAAGGATTCCTTTGTTTGGTCTGATAAGGCCTCCACAACATTTTTTGACCTCAAACGAGCCTTTAGTTCTGTTTCAGTTCTTGCATTGCCAGACTTCTCGAAAGTGTTCTTTGTTAAAACTAATGCTTCTGGTATTGGAATTGGAGCAGTGTTGTCTCAAGAAGGGCACCCCATTGCTTTTTTTAGTCAAAAATTATCTCCCAGAATGCAAGTGACTTCTACCTACACGAGGGAAATATTTGCTATTACCCAAGCTGTCCAAAAGTGGCATCAATACCTTTTGGGTCGCAAATTCACCATCATCACTGACCAACAGCCATTGAAATCCCTTACGAGTCAAGTGATTCAGACACTAGAACAACAACAATGGCTATGTAAATTGATTGGTTATAACTTTGAGATTGTCTAACAGCCTGAAAAATTGAATTCAACCACTGATGCCTTATCCAGAAGCCTTGATGGCTCTCACCATGGCTATTACAGAAATGACTTTGGTTGACAAACTCAAGCAATTGAACAAAATTGATGCTTATTTGCTTCAAATCCAGCATTAGTTGTGCAATGTTCCTGACTTCATGCCTCACTTCACCTTCCAAGAAGGTCTGCTTCTTTTTCGTAAGCGTCTGATTATTCCCCCGGATCTGGCACTAAATGTTTGCTCTTAGAAGAATGAAATTCTTCTAAAATTGGAGGTCATACTGGTATTGTGCGGTCTTTTCACCGCATTTCATCCAATTTCTTTTAGACGGGTATGCTCAATGATGTCAAGCAGTTCGTCCTAAATTGCCAAGTCTGCCAGCAAATGAAAGATACACATTCGAAACCTCCTGAACTTCTTCTTCCATTTCCTATACGTGCTGCAATTTTTGAGGATATTTCTATGGATTTTATCACTGTCCTCCCACCTTCTCAGGGTCGCACAATCATTCTAATAATTGTGGACAGATTGTCGAAATATGGCCATTTCATTGCCTTGCCCCCAAAATTCACTAGTCATAAGGTCGCAAAAGTGTTTGTCGAAGAATACATTCGACTACATGGCTTTCCTTCCTCAATTGTTTCAGACCGCGATCCTATTTTCTTGTCTGATTTTTGGGTTGAGATCAATACACTTCAAGGAACTAAATTAGCCAAGAGATCAGCTTATCACCCGCAATCGGATGGACAAACGGAGGCTCTTAACAAGTGTCTTGAGATGTATCTTCGATGTTTTGTTGCGGATATCCCTACTACTTGGTTTCTTCTACTCCCGTGGGCCGAATTTGGGTACAACACTTCATACCAACATAGCTCTAAGCTTACTTCTTTTGAAGTTGTTTAACGGTAGCTCGATACATCATGGATGACACTTTCAATCCAGATGTGGTAGAGTCCCTTTGTCGCCGATATGAAACGTTGTCCCCCTTAAAGTCCAACTTGCAGGTTGCCCAGGAACGTATGAAGCGGAATACTGACAAAGGATGCAAAGATATAAGCTTTGAGATTAGAGATTGGGTATGTGTTCGATTATGTCCCTATAGGCAGCTCTCTATTCGCCTTCAGTGCCATACAAAACTTAGTCAAAGATTCTTTGGGCCATTTAAGGTGCTCCATCGTGTGGGTGAGGTTGCCTACAAACTGGATATCCTATCTTCCTCCAAAATACACCCTGTCTTTCATGTTTTGGTTCTACGAAAGTGTTTAGGGAAACCTGATCAACAGGTTACTCCCATTGATCTTATAGACCAAGACTCTTCTTTGCGGCTCATACCTGAGGACATTTTGGAGCAGCATATTGTCACAAGGGGAGGCCATCAGATAACCCAGTTCTTGGTCAAATAGCAGGTCTTGCCTCTTTCTAAGGCCACTTGGGAAGACCTTTCTGCACTCACTCATCAGTTTCCCGACTTGAACCTTGAGGACAAGGTTCGTCTTCATGAAGGTGGCAATGTAGCAAACCAACAGGACCACTCGGGTACACTAAGGCGCAGTAGTGAGGACAAACAGTCCTCAAAATACCTGGTTGAGTATGTGGTCCCAAAGGCCAACAGAGGACCACTACCTCTGCCAAATACTGCTGCACATATTGCACCAGCTGCCAAGAAACATCCAAATGAAGACCCTCCTATATAAACATCACAAGAGTTTTAGAGTAGGGCATGGAAGAACTTGCATCTTATTTTCTTAGCTAAAATTTTAGCAATCTGGAATCTCTCTTTTTTGTTTTCTCCCTTTTTATCTATCTTTTGCCTTGTGTTTTTCCTAAGTTGAGAATTGCTACATTGTAGTTTTTCCCTATCAGTTGAATAGAATTTCGAATCGTTCCACAGAGCCACAATATACATCACGAGTTCGATAAAATTCAATAATTTTGTCACAAATTTCATTCAATAACTTGTCAAAGGAGATGGAAACTCTTGACATGTTGAGGAGAGATTTTGATATTGCTAGGATATATTGAAACCTTTTATTTTCTACGTATTCATTTGCCTTATCCAGTACGAGTGTGTTGTTAGGCATTTCATTGTCTACACTAGATGTCTGTCGTAATGCCGGTTCCCATGCATCAGTGCCAAAAAGCTCCTCTACTATTTTTCTGATTGCTTCTTTCTTTGGTTGCTTAGTCCTTTCGGGAGAAGAATCTCTATTTTTCGTCAAATAATGACAAGGAGAGAATACTTCATCTATAAATAAAGAGAGAAGCATCAACTTTACAAACATATATGTGTGTGTGCGTGAAAAGTGATTACTAAAGAATTTGGAGAGTAATTTGATCATTTTATGTTTTTTATTTCAGAATAAATTATTCTAGTATTATTATACCATTAAAAGGAGGAATAACTTATTCTTGTACGAATTGTTAGTCGGGATAAGTTATAGAAGGAAAAAGAGATTCTAATTTTGTTGATCAAGCGACACCCGAATTTCTCAATCTTAGGAGAATATTGTGTTGTATTATTGTAAGTTCTATATTTCAAACATTTCCTGAAAGCAGACGTCATGTTTTAAATCTTAATGCAGGCACCTTTCAATTCATAGTTGTGAATCTCACACCTAGTAATGAAAATATTTCTGAAACTCACACAGAAAAAAGAAAGTGCGCAAGATAAAAATAAAAACAACTTGGACAAAAAAAAGAAGTGACTTGGAGAAAAAGAAATAAAAGTGACTCAGACAAATATTTTTTATCGATAACCTCAGACCAATCAATCGAATTAATCATTGATCAAGAAATAAATTTTGTTCTTCTTACTTATAAGATTGTGATTCGATCTTCGCGACCAAACACGAGACAAAAATTCTACCCCAAAACTATTTATTTTTATTTTATTTCATGACTATTTATTTTATGGGTAAAATTCAGAAATAGCACACTTATCAAATTAATTATGAGTTTGATAATTATATAATTTAGCAATATGTATTTTGTATTTTTACAAACTGTTGCTACAAAAATACAAATACATATGATTTTTACTGTCTTTACGATCGATATGTATTTTGTATTTTTACAAAATGTCACTATAAAAATATAAATAAATACAAATACATATGCTACAAAATATAATTTGATAAATATGTTATTTTCTATAATTTAAAACCCTCGAAGGTACTATGTCCCATTTGAATGGTACAATTAGGAGCAGCATAGCATTAGGGTTTTATCAAAGTTGGATAATATTAGCAATTTTCCATCAACAACAAACCGCTCTATAATTCCCACAATTTCCAGTTCCTCTTGATTACCGAAAAAAAAAAAAAAAAATCAAACATGGAGAAAGAACCTGTTCCTTCATCAATTACCGCAGAAGAACCTGAACCCAAAAAGCAAAAAATGTCCATAACTTCCGACGACGAAGAAGAATACGACGCCTCCGCCGCCGACGGAGCCGGAGATGGTGCAGCACCGGCACGGAAACCGAGGTACAAGCGTCGGAAAATAGCAATATTCTTTGCTTACTGTGGCGTAGGTTATCAAGGTATGCAGAAGAATCCAGGAGCTAAAACAATCGAAGGTGATTTAGAAGAAGCACTTTATCAAGCAGGTGGCGTGCCTGATCATGACAAGTGTCAACCTAGAAGGTACGATTGGGCTCGTTCTGCTCGTACTGATAAAGGCGTTAGTGCTGTAGGTCAAGTAGTTTCGGGTCGGTTTTACGTCGACCCGCCAGGTTTTGTTGATCGATTGAATTCTATTCTAGCTCCGCAAATCCGGATCTTCGGGTTTAAACGGACAACGAATGCGTTTAATGCTAAGAAGTTTTGTGATAAGCGAAGATATGTGTATTTGGTTCCTGTTTTTGCTCTTGATCCATGTGCACATCGTGATAGAGAGAGTGTTTTAGCTAGTTTAGGATCTGGAAATGAGCTTGTTAAGTGCTTACATTGTTCAGAACGGGGTCGTAAAGTCATTGGAGCAATGGGGAAACGCGTTTACGATCCAAAAACTAAGTCGGTAATTGTTGTTGATGCACCAACAAGTGAAGGTAATGCAGTAATTGAAAATGGAGATTCTTTAAGTGAGAATGTTGAAGAAATGAACGATGAGAATGCTAAAGTAGTTGAAGAACGGGTGCAAGAGAGTGTCTTTAGCTATGGAGAGAAAGAGAAAGAGAGATTTAATCGAATTTTGAAGTACTATGAAGGAACTCATAATTTTCATAATTTCACGACGAGGACAAAAGCTGATGACCCTGCTGCGAAGAGATATATCATTTCGTTTAATGCAAATACAGTAGTTAATGTTCAAGGCATTGAATTTGTGAAGTGTGAGGTTATTGGCCAGAGCTTCATGCTTCATCAAATCCGTAAAATGATTGGTCTTGCTGTAGCTATCATGAGAAACTGTGCTCCTGAATCCTTAATTGTAACTGCCTTCCGAAGGTATGTGTTAGTGTTTTACTATTTGTTAGTTATTCTGCTTTTAGTTTTGAGTAGGTAAGTGTGGTTTAATTTGATACCATTTGATCAAATCAGGGATGTCAACATCAATGTTCCCATGGCGCCTGAGGTTGGATTATATTTGGACGAATGCTTTTTCACCTCGTATAACAGTAAGTGGAAGGATACTCATGAAGAAGTGTCTCTGACAGCTTATTCAGAGATGGCCGAAGAATTCAAAATGAAGCATATCTATAGTCATATTGCATTGACGGAGCACAAGGAAGGGACAATGGGCGTATGGCTGCATTCCCTGAACCATCGTAATTATCCTGATCTGCGTGCCGTGGATCTTGGTAAACCTGCTGGTGATGGTTCAGAAGTTGTTGAAGTTGTTGAAACTGCTGTTGATGCTGGTTTAGGTGTTGTCAACAATGGTGAGAGTACCGATAATGTTAATTCTACTGGTGCTGGTGATAGTCCAGACGTTACTAAAACTGTTGTGGAGGCTGGTTTAGGTGCTGCTAACAATGGTGAGAGCACTGATAATGTTGATTTTGCTGGTGCTGGTTCAGCAGTTACTGAAACTGTTATTGTGGCTGATTTAGGCTCCATCAATAATGGTGAGAGCACTGATAATGTTACCTCTGCTGGTGCTGGTGCTGGTTCTGGTTCTGAGGTTTGTAAAACTGTTGTTGAGGCTGATTTAGTTGCTATCAACAATGGTGAGAGTACCAATGCAACAAATGGCGAGGCAGGGCATGATGCTGATTTGGTTGACTCGTAGGCTATTATGCCGTGTCAAACAACTCTCTGCATTTCGTGGCACCAATATCATGTAAACTTTTTCCCTATTTGTTCTATTCTTTCGAGGGAAACTCCAAGTAGCAAATACAGAAAGATCTTGATCCTATTTCTAGAATATGTCAAATCAAGTCTTGAAACTTCGTTAAGTTTGCTAAAGGTTTAGTTTTTGTTGAAATGGAGCAAGATGGTTCAGTTTTTGTTGAAGTGAACAAACTTAATTTGATAAATTATATGTTTCTATTTAATATTGACATGGCAAGATGGACTTTTGAAGTTTATCAATTTGGTTAAGAGAACACTTCATTCTCTTTCCATGTTCAATACTAGTGTAGTTTTAGTTTTGGTGGAAGGCTTGATCTACTCTCTGTGCTGTATCAACTAAGTATGGCGATTCTTAAGCCAATTTTCTCAGGTATCACTGTTAGAGTAAAGGTTCTTTGGCTGCCAAATCAAAGCATCTCGTAACTAAATAAGCCAATTTCTCAGGTATCACGGTTAGGAGTAAAGGTTCTTGGGCTGCCAAATCAGAGTGTCTCGTAACTAAACAAGCCAATTTCTCAGGTATCACGGTTAGGAGTAAAGGTTCTTGGGCTGCCAAATCAAAGTGACTCTAATTCTAAGCGAGCGTTGTTGACTTCTCGTTGTTGATATGATAGCGTCCAAGTTTCTACTTTCGAGTTAGCATGCCAGGCGTATCTCCTGATTCCTGTACATGAGGTACGGAAGTGTAGTGTTCGTTCTTGGTCTACTAATGTGTTTCACAAGCAGTGGAGCAGGTTGTTTAATCTGATACAACTCACAAAGCCTTATGAACCCTTATTTACAGGTCAATCAAAGGTACCGTCAATCGGATTAACGTATAAAAACATGTTTATCAGTGGGTGATTTGACCGTCTGATTGACTAACAGATTATTAATTTTTCAAATTACCAACATATTTTAAACGATTATTCGAAATTAATTTAATTTTTTAAACCAATTAGCTCATTTGACTAGTGATTAGTCAATAAATTGTGCAGTCCAACTTTTTGTTATAATGAATAATCACACTCTTTTCTTGTGTGACCAAAGAAAATGACATCTTTATGCGTAGAAAATGGTTTCGTTTTGTTATAGTCTATTTCTCTCTGCTTCTTATAATTACAGATAATAATAATTGTAATTATGTTATAAATGTATTTACATTGTAGTGAATGTCCATCAACATCTACTTTATATCTATTAGTATTTGAAACATCCATCTTTTACTCAGATTAGGAGTAAATTTCCGTCTTTTACTCAGACTAGGAGTAAATTTCCCCTATAAATAGAGGGGTTTGTTCATTGTATTTACAATATTATGATCTCTCATCAGAGAAGAAATAAGAATCACTCTATCTATTCTCTCTACTCTTCTTCTTTATTCTTTATTGTTTTATAACACGTTATCAGCACAGAATCTCTACTTTATTTCAATTAGTCAGACGGTAAGCTTGAATCTTGGTATGGGTAAGATATCTACGCGTGATGAAACACTTTAATAAACTGAAAATTTTGATGGCTGATAAATAATGAATTTGTATAAGGAATATATAATTTTCTATGTACGTACAACCACTAGCCACTGTTGCTTATTTTAAAGTTAACTTTTAAGGGATAAAAAAACAAAAATCTACATTATATGTATGTAATTTGCTGCCAATGTTCTGTGTTGGTTACTTTTGCCGTAGCTAGCCACGTTTTTTTTTCCTTTACATAAATTGTTATGACAGTATAGCCACGGCATGTGTATTGCTACTTATATGTCCTATTGTTTTGAGTACGGGAAAATTTGAAAATCCTACATATCGTTGAGTGTTAATGTTATTGTATTAATTTTGTAGAATTTATCCTCAACAATCTTGTAAATTGGATATCTCATTGTGCACAGTAGATGTGTTAGTAAACTTTATCTGTATTTCAATATCTAATTTTCAGGTTGAGTTGCAATATACAAAACCATGATGTTGATTGAATAATAATGCAAGTGAAAAAATGTTAATATGTCATTGTTGGCTTGTTCGATATATCTTGTAGATTAAATATTAATTTATTTTGATTTTACTCACTTATAATCATATTCTATCGACGCATACAAACAAATTTTGGTGATGTTAGATCAAGATAAAAGTTAATTTACCTGCCAAATTCAATGAGGCAATGCCTGATAAGAACGAATTGGATTCGTTCATTCCACCAAATTAAGAATCAAGTTCTATTGAACTTTGATGTCATTGGTTAAATGATAATATACTGGACTCAAGTCCCATCGATTTATTGCCTAAGACGCTTTTATATGGATACAACATTGAGTTTGAATCTCAACGCCCATACTGGTAATATTATGATGGCTAAAGCAAAATAATGGGTGTTTGGTGAAAAGTCATGAAATTCGACCCATTGAATATGCTTCATTCCATGAAGTGCATGCGATAGCAATATATGATAAGTCTGAAATATGACAACTTATTTCATTCTTGAGGTGTATGTGGTAGCAGTGCATAATATGTTTGAAAGAAGACAAGTGATTGAATGCACGAATATACGCATGAAGGGACAATATGATAATGATCATCATAAGTGATCATATTTTCACACCCTTATATGATTATAAGATATGCTAGAGAAAAATTCTGTACATCATATATATGCCTCGATTTGCTTCTGAAGTAGCAAAATCTTGAAAGAGGTTATAAGCTATCATAATGTGATAGGCTTAAAGCACGACTATATTCCATTCCTAGGGAATGAAAAACTTATTAATGCAAATGTGCACTTGATTGTGATTGTATCACAACTCACCTCCGAAAGAGGTTGAATAATTTTAAAATCTACTTCTAAAGTAGTAAATCTGAAATTTATTCATGTAATAGTAAATCTGAAATTTACCAAAGAAAAAGTACATGTCATGGTAAACTTGGAGTTTATTAGAATAAAAGTTCATAAATTGATATGAACGATTATGACATCTCGAAGATGTGCATGTATTGAAGAACTAGAAGATTCTTCAAGAATTGTTTATGTTGTTTATTCTCATGATAAGTTGGTTGGGCCAACTAATATTGGGATTGGATCCCTTCAAATCTGAAAACTATAAAAGGAGAATAAGAGTCCGTTCATCTATCATGTATGTGATATGCTAAAATGATGCATGGATAATGTAACACCTCGTATTCAAGTACGTGTATTGATCTTATTTATATGGAATTAATTTTTTTTATTTTTTTTATACCGAAATTGGCTCGTCAATGGTTCCATGCGAAGGTTATTGAATAAGCTTTCCAACGATATAAAGATTTCCAAAAACGGATAGATTTCGGATATAATCGAGCACGTTCGAAACTATAAAATGGTGGTCGGAATATTTGGGAATAGTAAATGTGCAGGAAAATTTCCTGCACACAAATTACTGAGGCCAACCAAATTTTTGGGTCAACTTAGAACGATCATAACTCCCTTAATATAATGAACTGGGAGAGCTGCGACCTATGAAAAGAAAGATCTTTGAGTCTTATTTCCAATGAAATTGGTTTCATCCAAATCCAACATCTGAGTAAGGAGTTATACTCGTTTTACTTCATCCTATCAAAACAGATTTTTAGGGTCAACTTCAAATGATCATAACTCCTTGTACAGGATGAACTGGGTGGCCTACTTTGTATGAAATGAAAGCCCTTTGAATTATCCTTCCAACGATACCAATTTCACCCAAATTCGATATTGGAGCAAAGAGTTATGGTCGATCTACTTTAGCTTATCAAAACAGTCTACCAAAGGACAGATTTGACATTATTTAAATTTTAAAGGCATTTTGGTCATTTCCTATTATATTATGGACGGGAATATGTGTATATATACATGTATATGAGTTCAAAAACTCATTTTCATCATCAATCATTGAGGAAGAACAAACTCTAGCCAAATTTGACCTTTAAATTACTTTTGATTCAACCGTTGAAATTCCAAAGTAATTCGATAACTGTGTTTGTCATCTCGAGAGCTTCGAACGGCACCTATTATTTGTGCAAACAGGATTGCATAATCAAGAGGTGAATTCTAAGGTATGAATATTGTTTGCCTTTGTTCTTTTCCATATGTATATGTGTGATAGAGGATTATATGTATTGGTTGTTATTGAAAGGTGATGGAAATAGGGTTATGGACTATTTTTGCATGGTTTGGTTGTATTGAATTGTGGAAGGTGGATATGGTAATTGAGTTATGGAAGGTGGATATGGTGATATACTATTGAATTGATGATTATTTATGTCTATGACTCAATTTGATTTAATGGATTGGTTGGAAGGATAAATGAATCCAAACTTGATATTGGAGGATATTGTATGAATATGCATGACATGTGAATGTAATTGGAGTATAAGAGGGTTAAAGTGACACCCTTTATGGTGTAATTAAGGTTTACTACTTAACCACTAGTTTGGTGAATTCAAATAATTGAATTGTGACGTTTGGTTGCTAATACTAGATTGCTATATATGTTCATTGTAGATAAGTAATTCGAAAAGACGGAAAGTCCATTTGGGACTAGTATTGAAGGTTGACAATCAGGTATGTAAAGCATACTCTATACCATATCTTTGGCATGAAAGTGAACAATTGTTCTATTAAGAAAGTTTCCAAAGTTATTCAGTAACATATGATCCATAATGGTTTTGTATGATGTCCTACGTTACCAATGAACTTGTTTCCACCCTACAAGATGTCAAGACATTCCAATACTTACTTGTTTTCCAAATCTTACATGTTTATCGCACTAATGAATGTCAGAAGGTATCCGGTTACTCAAACAAGATCCATGTGCTATTAATGACTCCAAAACATTTCATTGATATATCAATAAGTTCTTACTTTATTGTTATGGAATTGATGACTCCAAAACACTTCATTGATGTGCCAATGAGTTCTTACTTCATTGTTATTGCATTGATGGTCTATTTATATGTCTCTTATTGATGTATCATTATTTCAAAGTATCAAAAATGCAGTGGCTACCGAAATAACAATCTCAAAGATTAATTGAACTAAGTGAAGGAAGTTCTCTCTTATCGGGTGGTATCCCAGTGGCGTAAGCCTATCATGGGTCGATCCCCATTTATGTGTTTATGGGTGGTATCCTAGGGGCATAGCCCTATCATGGGTCGATCCCAGTTGATATGTACTGGAGGTAGCCTAATGGTTACAGTACAGTACAGTAATGATTACAAAGATGATAAGAACGAAGGTAAAGTGACTGAATAAATACAATGTACAGGTTGTCACAAGTTCTAGTAAGTGTGGTCCACTCCTATTACGATTTATTCATTTGTTTCTGATTTCTATTGAGCTCCTATATCATTTGTGATTATATACAGCTTTACATACTCAGTACATATTTTGTACTGGCGTTTCCCACGGGGAACCTGCATTTCATGCTGCAGGCACAGGTACTTCAGTTTATACACCGCACAAGTAGGAGCCAGGATATCCAGCTGCTTTTGGTGAGCTCCAGTTTATCAAGTGACATGAAGTGATGCATTTTGGTAAGCGTAAAACTTATTTGATTTGCAGTCCAGACACTTGAAGATGTCACTCATGAAATATTGAACATTATCACTTGACAAAACTTATGTAAAAACTTTTAAGAATTCTAACTGCTTGAACCATATAAAAGTTTCTGGGAAACTTATTTATAATCCTTATATTGTATAAGCTTATTGCTTGAACATCATTGGAACTCTTGGAGAGATTTCAAAGAAATAGATTATTTGCTGAAATTCGAAATATGTCGAATTGGATTGGTTATGAAGTATCATATCTTAGTGCAATTGATACACTCATGTACCTTGCAAATACTACAAGGCCTATAGCCTTTTCAGTCAATTTGTTTGCAAGGTATATTTCTACTCTTACTATGAGACATCAAAATGGGATAACACACATGAGCTTGTTTTATTCTAAAGATTGCAGTCCCGATCTTATTAGTCATGCTGATGTTGGGTACTTATCTAACCCGCATAAAGCTCAGTCTCAAATAGGCTATGTGTTCATATGTGGTGGTACTGCCATATCTTGGAGATATACAAAGCAGTCTATCGTAGCCACTTCATCGAATCATGCTGAGATAATAGCTATTCATGAAGCAAGTTGAGAACGTGTATGGTTGAGATCCATGATACATCTCATTCGAGAAAAATATGGTGTGAAATATGACAATCTATCCATAATTTTATACAGAGATAATTCAACATACATAACATATCTTAAGGGAGGATTCATAAATGGAGATAGTACGAAACACATTTTGTCAAAGCTTTTCTACATATATGAGCTACAAAAGAATGATGATATTAACGTGCAACAGATTCGTTCAACTGACAATGTGAATGATTTATTCACCAAATCTTCTCCAATTGCAACTTTCAAGAAGATGCTGCACAAGATCGAGATGCAAAGGTCAAGGATGTTCTCATTAGAAGAAGTTAATATGCATTGTACTCTTTTTTCCTTACGAGGTTTTGTCTCACTCGATTTCCCTTGTAAGTTTTTTAATGAGGCAGCTGAAATGTATATTATTAGAGATGCGTACTCTTTTTCCTCCAGTAGATTTTTTTTCTACTAGGTTTGACACATTATCTACCAATTAGACATTCAAGGAGAGTATTATAAACGTATTCTATCAAGATCTACTTTGATATCTATTAGGATTTAAATTTATTCATTGTATTTATAATCTTATTATCTCTCATCCCTCAACAAAAAGAATTAAGAATCACTCCTCTCTTCTTTATTTACAATCACTATCTCTATTCTCTCTAATAATCTTCTTGTCTATTCTTTATTGTTTATAACAAATTCTCATTAATAAGTTGACATTTTGATAAGAAATATTTATATTCGCTTAGCTAATTTTGTCGATTTCCCTTTTCTTTCCAAAGCTTCATATCAAGGCACATGCTATTGTATTCCAATAAGTATTATCTAAAACCATGTCGGTTGACCATGACTGGTCAGAACTTCCACCGGAGCTCCACCATGGCTTGTCGGAACTCTCACCAGAGCTCCACCGTGATTGGTCGGAGCTTCCACCGGAGCTTCTCCACACAATCGCAAATTACCTAATTAACCTTACCGATTACCTCCATTTCCGAGCAGTTTGCTCCACTTGGCGATCCTCAACTCCGGCGACTCCAATAAACCTCCCTTGTCAGCTCCCATGGTTAATGCTCCCAAAAAACCGGTCGAACCGGCGTGGTTTTATCAACTTCGTTGACAACAAGCTCCACTTCCTCAACCTCCCCGAAGCTTCAAACCGGCGCCGACGTTGCGGTTCTTCTCACGGCTGGCTCATCATCGTCGATGAATCATCGCCGTTGATTTTAATGATCAATCCAATCACAAAAGTGACGTTCAATCTTCCGCCGGTTACGCAGTTTCCGAATGTATTGAATTTTGATTTTTACAGCGTCGGGAGAGAATATACAGTGCGATCATCCGACGGAGAGGTGTATACTCGTAACTTGAAGGAAATGTGTGATTTGTTTATTAGAAAAGTTGTGATTTCTAGTAGTCCTTCGCGTGATCCGAATTTTATTGTTATGGCAATACTTAATGAAACAGGTGAGCTTGCTTACTGCAAAAATGGGGAAAATTTATGGAACTTTATTGACGAAGCGCGGTTTTATGCAGAGGATGTTATATATTTTGAAGGATTGTTTTATGCTGTTCATAAATCTGGTGAAATTGCTGTTTGTGATGTTACTGGTAATTCGCCTAGTGTTTCGTTTATTGAAACTCCGAGGCAAATTGGAGGTGATATGCAGTATTTGGTTAGAACAAATGATGAGTTTTTACTCGTGACGAGATATTTGGAGCTTGATATTGATGCTGCGTATCATCAGCTTGATGTTGTGTATAAGACAGTTGAATTTTGTGTGTTTAGGTTGGTCTTAGAAGGGCCTAGATGGGAGAAGATTAGTTGTTTGGGTGATAAGATGTTGTTTTTAGGAGAAAATTCGTCGTTGGCATTGTTGGCGTCTGATTTTCCTGGATGTGTCGGAAACAGGATTTACTTTACTGATGATTATTGTGAGGCTAATTATGATGGTGTCAATGGGAATCATGATTTAGGTTATTACAAGTTAGAGGATGGTAGTATTGAAGCGTTGTCCTGCTATCCCCGCAATTCACATTCTATGCTTCGTTGGCCTCCTCCAATTTGGTTCACTCCAAATCCATGTTGATAATGTAAGTGTTCCTCACCTTTTTCGTGCATGTAAGGTTGTTTCACTTGGTGAACTGTATTTCTAGTTTGAATCGATTTTAAGATATTTGAAGCACAACTCAACTTAGTAGAAATAGACTGCGCACAACTGACTCTTTAAAACTTGTATTGAGATATTTGTATCCCCAATACAACTGAAATCTGACCATATAGTGCCAATAATAAGATTGCAGTTAGGGACTTTAGGGACAAGACATCGGTGAGCATTAGTTATCTCCAACGAAACCCCAGATTCTGACTATTTCAAGGCAAATAAATTGCTTCCTTTGGCCTAGAAAATGTTAGCTTGTGTTGATTTTGTGGATGTGCTATATATAGGGAGTCTTTGGTTAAAATGTAGTAGCACCAGATGCATTAGTCCTATCAGAATAATTTAAGTTTTGCTACATTATGCATAAAGAACTGAGCAATTACCTATTCCATTCGGTAGTAATTGGGGATCATGTATTCAGTCATCTATCTAACTGACGTTAATTTCCTTGTCAAATCGGCTAAGAAATATTGAGTTACTCCAACTTCTTGGGAAACCGTTATCTTATGTTTCCTGTGTCTGTTTTTCTTTGAATAGGCAACTCATGTAATTTCCAGAGTTTTTTCCCACCAATTACCTGGCTAGCTTAATCAGAATTTATGGTTTCTAGCTCTACCATGACTCTGTAATTTTGAGATTTGCATAACTGCATATGTTTCTTGAAATATTTGTTTTGCGGAAGGTTCTTTTACGGCTTGGATGGGGAATAAGTTAATTTAGAAAAATAGGCAAAAGATAGAACTTTTTGATAGAAGTGTTCATCCATCCTCTATTTTGTTCTCTCCTTGCAGTGTATAATACCTTTTGAATCGTGCTGTTATCTCGTTGCGGTGGACTTTGGTGAATTCCTCCATTGAGGTGGTTTGTGAATATGTTATTCCGGCCATAGTTCAATTTGATGCATGGAATTACTTTGTATATGAATTGCAAACAATCAATAGTGGTGTGCTGTAAGTAAACCTGTATCTACATTTTCTTGATGCAGTCTGTGTGATCGCAACATTCCCTGTAATCAAATGTTCATGTGCTGTAAATAAACTGTACCAGCATATTTATGTATGCCTGCAACATTTCCATGTAATGATCTTTCTGCTTCTGTCTTATGTTTCTGTAAATACCTTCACTTTTGTTGTGAACAACTAATTAGCTTTAGCTAGAATTCAGGGTCAGGAGGTCTATTCTTGTAGTACCAGTTAGATGAGTATACTAACCGGAAAGCTAAGTCCATATTGGTGACATATTTTAACTAAGCTTGAGAAATGCTTGAAATTTGGAAAATTAGAATGATTGCATTGGAAGGGTTGTAGAATAAAAATGTTATTACATCATAGTTGCATTGAAAGAATAATTCATCTGCAATTTTAAACAGTCACTGAAGAAAACCGAAGAAATTGGAGACTACCTAGAATTTGCCTGTGTTTATTTGGGAGGGCTATCAGTACGATGCCAAACGGCCTTAACCATATGGAATCACCGAAGACATTATAGTAGTCCGTGTGTTTCCGGTTGAAGATTCTTTTTAAGATCTTGCAATTGAACCTATTGCCATTTTGAAATTTGCTTCTGAATTTAATTTATTGATGTTTAGTAATCTTTACATAGATATATACCTAGGTTTCAAAAATATTGGGTTTGGTTGAACCTGTAGCAAACATCTACATGGTACATCCGCCTCTGACTGCCCTGTCCTCCAATTCTATTCTCGTGTTTCCTGTTATCCAAGCGATCCTAAAGCGATGTCTTCTCCCGAGAGCTCTCTAAACTTAGCCTCCAAGGTTCAGTATATGTGTCACCACTTCCTAACTTCTGCGCCTTAAATGTACTGCTGGTTTTAGAGAAGAAATGAGGAAAGAAGCTCTGTCCGTTGGAAGTGATAGGAAGAGTTGTTGCGTTTTGCTACAAACCAGAATATTACGTCTCTTACTGTTTATCGAAGAAACAAAATCTATTGCTACTCATTTGTTTTTTTAGTTTTACAGTCCAAACAAAACCAAGAATTGGTAACGCCACACATAATCACAAAGCATTTTACAGCTATTCTAACAGTAAAATACTAGTAATGCTTGAAGATAAAACATACTAGCAGCCTAAGAGGCCGGCAAACATTATCAGTTCAGCCCATCTAAGACCACCTTAAGATAGTTCTCTTTTTTAACTAAGCAATACACCTCATTGAGTACATTGACACAGCAGGTTCAACAGTAGAATCAATATAAACCCTGGGATGATCTCCCTCTATTCCATAATCCATGATCGGACGATAGTCATCAAGCTCCTCTTCGTGATCATACACAAACTCGGGCATTTCTATCTCCTTTCTCTTTACGTGTTCCCACAAGAACTCTAGCCTTGTCACATAATTCAGCTTCCAATACACCCTGCAATTACATCCACCATATAATATCTTAGAGTTGCTCTTTAAGGTCAGCTAAATAAAAAATATTACTGTAATACTTATTAGTCAGATTATTATAATATGCCAGTCTCCAAACCTTCTATTATGTATTATGGGGCATTCCTTTAAGCGTCAACGGGGATTTCACCAATTCAATATTTTAAGTTGGCAGGTGCAAAGGCCATTAGATATATTATACGACTTTTATGACAGTAGGTGGCACACTCTTCATTACTATAGATGATAGGCGTGATTAGCTCTGAAATGGATGGGTCGGATTATTCTTTTTCCATATGAAGTTTGCTACCTCCGGTGGGATTTTACTAGGTATGTTATTGCTGTTGTTGCAAAAGTTTGGTACCAGCATTGAGATTCGATTAATTCAAAGTCGGATCGTAAGGCCCACTTAATGGGAAAACACTCTACCTGAGTTTTGTCATTCTTCTGAGACCTCGGTCTCATTAAGAGTAGAAGCATCTTATTTACTCCACAATTATGACAATCTATGATTTTTGTAAGAAAGTGAAATGTATAGTGACTTGGGAAAAGTTATTACCCTCCGGTGAAGATGAGACGACCAAAAAGTGCAAGGAAGAATCGAGACTGCAGGCTTGGATGAAGAAAATAAACAGCATTCAGACGAGCTTTCACGTTTTCTGGCATAGCATCGCAGACTGATCGGAGAGCAGTTATTCCAGGGAAATTTTCAGTTCTGTTAACCCCTGTATGCAGGTACACTATAGAGAATTTTCTCTGCTCTAAACTTGGATATATCTTCTCTTGTAGATACTTGTTCACTGTCTCCACACTTACAACCCTTGCTGATAAAATCAACCAGTATAATAAACAAAATCAGAATTAGGATAACAAAGATAGATGGATGTGAGAACAAAGTAACGATACTCTTAATGGTGTGATGTCTTTTGGTGAAAATTGTGCGGATTGCTCAGAACGGACAGTATTACACCATGTTAAGAGTGTTCTTTTGGTTGACTTAGCCTGACAGAAACACGTACACATAAAAAACAAAGTACTAAATTTTGTAACTGTTAAAAGTGGTGTGTGTGTTCAAGATAACAGCAATCTGATTCAATGATTCTTCATTAAGCAAGATTAAGATTGAAAACTAACCAGGGAAAAGTTTGCCGATGACGCGAAGGATGGAGCAACCACGTTTATCTTTACCTTGAATCTTGAAGATTTGGAGTTTGTGTATGAGTTTTTCTTGTTCTGATATGGAGATGGTCATCAAAGAAGTTGGAGAATTCATGGTTTTCTTTTTGCAGACCAGTGACTTTGGCAAGAAAGTTGATAGAAAACAGTTTTTTGTATTACAGGTACCTTTTTTAAAAAGAAAGTATGGGGTGGGGCCTATGGGTTATATCTTGTTTATTAAAGAACAATTAATAATTGAGAATTGATTCGGAGGGGGTCGTTTCTTGCAACTTGCAAGTTTATATACTTATAGGAGCAGGTAGAAGTGATGATAACGGGTCATAACTCAATCCGTCTAAACATGACTCATCTTGAGTTTGACCATAGACTTTGAAATTTTATTCATATGAACATGACTCATCCTGTGTTGGATCATAGACTTTGAAAAGTTATCTTCAAATATCTATTTGACTATGAAATTGGTTAGATTTTAAAAATCTAATCTTAAAATATTTTCAATTTCTCAAACAGGGGTACATACCAGTCATTTTTTTTTCCAAGGAAAATGCATATTCAAATAAAACTTTTAATTCCGAAAAACATAATCTCAAAATACTCAAAATTTTAAGTTCCAACTTGAAGATCTATGGCCAAACCAGGAGGAAGTATCGCTCCTTTTTCTTATTTTGTACCTTTATTGTATTTTGTTTGTCTAGTTACGCTACCTTATTTGTTTTGACCTTATAGTTCAATAAGTTATTTCGAGTTTTATAGCATGAATTCAAGTCAATAAATGAATCATAATGTACCTATTTAAACTTGAATAGATTAGATGAGTAGCTAAAAATGAGCTGATTTGTTCGCTTATAGAAGGTAAGCCGAATTTCTCTAAGATTTAAGCTTTAAAGTCTTAACAACGACTTGAAATACATAATTCGTAAATTTCATAACGAATACATAAAATTGGGTTCGGTTGAATTAGGGATTGTTTGTAGTAATAATTTGTGTGGGCAGTGCATGCATGGGCCTTGTATGTTCAGGACTAGAGCCAAACCGATTGATAAAGGGGGTATATTCTGAGAATCTTCTTCTTTCTGGGACAATGGCTTACTATATCTGCCACGTTTCTTTCTCGATCTTGATGATTATATCTTTTCTACAGTATATAAATATAAACTTATGGATAATATAGGAATCATGGAGGCTGAAAGTACTCTGCAGCCTGCTCTTTGCCTTTGTCACCATTCGAATATTGTGAACTAAGAGTACTCGCAAATTAAAGTAAGAATATAAATCGTGCAACTAGGCGCGCAGAATGTGCGTGATAGGCCGATCCCGCTGCGGTGCGGACAGGGGAGGATATAGGTTTTGAATTATAACAGAGTCGTCTTAATAAATTAGTGGTTTAAAGTTAAATTTTAATAGAAGGTCGTATAAAGATACCTAATAAATACTATTCTAATAATTTAGAGTTGTCTTATTTACTAGTATAATAATTTAGAGTTGTCTTATTTACTTATTTATTGAAGGAGAGTCACTACTCTAATAATTTAGAGTTGTCTTATTTACTAGTATAATAATTTAGAGTTGTCTTATTTACTTATTTAGTATAATAATTTAGAGTTGTCTTATTTACTTATTTATTGAAGAGAGTCTTAGAGTTGTCTTATTTACTTATTTATTGAAGAGAGTCTTGGAGTAACTGGTAAAGTTGCAGCCATATGACTGGAATAATTCAGAGTTGTCTTATTTACTACTATAATAATTTAGAGTTGTCTTATTTACTTATTTATTATTGAAGGGGAATCGTAACTGGTAATAATTTAGAGTTGTCTTATTTACTTATTTATTGAAGGTGAGTCGTAATTGGTAATAATTTAGAGTTGTCTTATTTACTACTATAATAATTTAGAGTTGTCTTATTTACTTATTTATTGAAGGGGATTCTTGGAGTAACTGATAAAGTTGCAGCCATATGACCAGGAAGAGTAACTGGTAAAGTTGCTGTCATGTGACCAGGAGGTCACGGGTTCAAGCCTTGGAAACAACCTCTGAAATGCAAAGTAAGGCTGCGTACGATACACCCTTGTGGTGGGGCCCTTCCCCCGACACCGCGCATAGCGGTAGCTTTAGTGCACTGGGCTGCCCTGTTTTTTTATTTATTTATTCTTGCATGATAGTTGTTTCGATGTAGTATTTTTAAAAGACATTAACCTTTAACTTCACATAGTAATATGATTATTAATAAAAGTAAAGATTAATTCTTGTTAATAAGATGTTAGTCATTTGTTTGCAATGCATTAATTTGGATGTTGTTGTTAAAATTTTATTTATTAATATAAAGTTTGAGTGTTGTAGTTCAAAGTTCTAAAATATTTCTTGTAAAAATGAAATAATTTTTTCTCCTTTTTATTATTATTATTTTTTAGATATTTTTTAAAAATGTATTTCACAATCTTCATTATTATTTAAGCAAAGTTGAAATTATAGAGTTTACTATTAAAAATTTTGAGGCCTGACCTCAAATTTTTTGAGGCCTAAAGCAAAGGTTTTACTAACGTTACCCTTGAGTCATCCCTGGATTATAATGTGGATACTTAAATGATCAACAATCATATAAGCGATATGTATCGACATATACAACAATAATTTAGTGTAATTCCATAAGTAGAATATACAGAGGGTGGTGTACACTTAGTCTTATCCCTACAGTGAGACTATTTCACATAGACGCTTAGTTGAACTAAAACATAAGAAACGAGTATATATGTAAAAAACAATCAAAGAGAGAACGATATCAACAACAAATAATATGGTTATTGAGAGGATCGATTAGTCTTGGTAATACTAAAATCGAAGAACAGGCATATAAAAAGAGAACGATATCAACAACAAATAATACGGTTATTGAGAGAATCGATTAATCCTGTAATCCTAAAATCGAAGAATAGGCATATATGTCAACTACATGCCATGTGTTGTGTGTACTCATCTTAATCATGTCATTAATAGGTAACTAACTTTACAATTGATATGTGGAGCCAAATAGCTACTGAACCTAGTTAGTGCATGCAAGTAAAGTTCGAGCTTACCTGTCTTTTGGCACCAGTATTTGATACTTAACACTCGTTCGTTGAGATTTTTTTCAGATTCAATTAGTAGGTATCCATAGGTTTGATTAATCCAGCTCCTTGTCGTGTAAGGCCTATTTAATTAATAAATGTTTTCTACCAATAATTTTTTTTGTTTTTTTGAACTTAAATTTGAAATCTCTAATTATTAGCGGAGAAAACATATTTATCTCATTAACGACGATACTACCAATTCTGTTCAGATGGAAAAACAAAGAAGGCCCACAGGGTTTTTATTGTCTAGGCCCTTTGATAATAGCTTGATAGAGACATAATACTTATCGATTATCTTTAGTTATTTTCATATCATTGAAGTATAAATAACATAAATATCAATCATTTTGAAAGTATTTATACCCTCTCTCACTTTTTTAATTACTTTACTCTTTCTTCCTATTAATATATATAATATAGTCGACATATACATAGTATTTTATGTATATGTTGAAATTTTTGTAGTATATTTAGGGAATTGAGATTTTTTGTAATATTGGAAATATAAATTGGATATTAAATGACGGTAGAAAAAAGAAAGAAATGGCAATGACCAGTTGATATTGACATTTGAAAGGCCATTTTAATTTATTTTATTGAGACCAATGGACCCTCGAGCAATAATTAGAACTTAAAGAATGATGGGTATACGTATGAATTGTAACCTCGAAAAGAGGTAGTAGTAGTAGTATTTTATGTAGAATAACACAAACTATTTATCCTATTTTTAAGTCTAAATAAGTTCTTGCTTGAACCATGATACAAGTGCTATAGTGTCTTATGTTTCTTTGGTCTTTACGTAGTGTTTGTATTTGTTTTGATGTTTGACTAATTCAAATTTGATTGAAAAGTTTAATTTTAGAAATAAAGCCCAAGTTGAAAAGTTTAATTTTAGAAACAAAGCCCAAATTAAAAAGTTTAATTTAAGAAACAAAACCCTTCATAATAAAGGCAACTTCAATTTGACAGCTCGAATTTATTTTCTTTTTTTAATTATTGAAGATAAAAGAATATTTATCATTGGATCATTGATCTTTGATGGTGTAGCTTTCCTTACCAATCCATCTAGTTTCTACTGCCTCCGTCTCATTTTACTCGTCTCAAATTGAGATGACACAACTATTAAGAAAAATAATACTCGTCCCAAATTGAGATGACTCAACTATTAAGAAAAATAATAAATAGCATAGATAGTTTACCATAGTACCTCTATTAAATGATGTTTACATTTTAATTTAAAGAAAAAATAATTAATGCAAAGGGTAAACTATGAAAAAAAAATTTCTTGTCTTGATAAGTAAAAAAGGACAAGTAAAATGAGACACCAAATTAGAAAATTTGGGACGGATAAAATGGGACGGAGGGAGTATTATTGTTGGATTGGGCCGGTGATGTTTGAAGATAGGATAAACAATATAAATCTCATCCTTGATAAAACTAATTACATAAGATTTCGGATTGACTTTCTCTCTCTCAGATTTGAAAAAATACTTATATATATCGTTGTATCTCATACGTATCTGCAGTGTATGATGAAATTGTTATGCCTAAAATTATGAAAATAAAATCAGAAATCAATATTGTCTTTCCTAATCAACAGTTGTAATTAATGCACTAATTTTGTGGAGGCTTAAAAATAGTAACTGTAATTCAAATTCAAAAAATATTCAAACATCACCATGATTTTTTTATTTTTTTTATTTGAAATTGCGATTTGAAATTCAATTTGAAAAAAAAAAAAGAAGCCAAATACATCTATTTTCTTTCGTTTTCCGAAATCAATAGGAAAAGAGTCGATATTTATTTATGCATACCAACAGACTGTCAAAAACAAAAAAGATAACCTTATACAATACTTCAATATGTATGTGTCCCCCTTATACATAGTATATCTATGTATAATGTTATCATGAAAATTAATGTAAAATATAAGTTTTCTAAATATACAATGTAACCTTATACATAGTATATCTATGTATAATGTTATCAAGAAAATTAATATAAAATATAAACTTTCTAAATGTATAACGTAACCTTATACATATTATAACATAACTTATAAGGTTACAATTGTTAAGTGTAATATACCCAACATATATCAAAATATATCAACTTAAAGTATTATAAAAAAGTATTAACGTATAAGAAATCATTTACTGAAGTAAATTAAGATTATAAAAAATATACCTTTCTAATGTATAATGTAAATATCTAAAGTATAATGTGACCATAAAACCAACAAAGCTTAAGTGCCGGAAAGAGGAGGCAGAATTGGAGGAGGAATTTTTTTTCATCAACACGTGAAAAAAATTGAAAAAAAAAAAAACTTGCAAATTGAGAATAAAATGCGTCGAAATTCATAAATTTAGTACAAAAGATGATTTTGAAAAATGAAAAATTCGATAAAGTGAAAAACTCACAAAATATATAATTTTCGCTGGAGAATGAGAAATCAACGACAAGTTGCCGGCGATAGGAGAGAGAGATGTTGAGCTTGGGTGAACAATTTGAAATTTCTCAGATCACTTTAGCTTAGTTGTAGGCGTAAATAAGGGAGCACAGATATGAAGCAAAAACTGGTGCACGAAAAAAGAAGTAAAATATGGTATTTTGATATGTATGAGGGGACGAGAGAAAAAGAATAAATTTAAGGAATTTTATGTAATTAATAAGGGATTTTTGTAATTACTTTGAGGAAGAAGGACTTTATGTAATACTTAATTGTTAATTTGTGTATATATGTTAACTTGCAAAGTTATTCGACAACTTTGGTAGTTGTTGAATAACTTCGCAAAGTTGTCGAACAACTATCAAGTTGTTCGACAACTGCATAAAGTTGTTGGAACGAAAATATTTTTAAAAAAAAAACTGAATTTTTTTTTGTCCCTTTCACCTAATTTTTAAAACTTGAAGTACCCTCACTTAATTTGGAATCTTGTTTGTCCCTGTTAATCCCAAGTCCCTGTTGTTGTTGTATTTCAAACTTGTTAGGCCTGAACCCCCGAGCTACATCAAACCCTGTTTGAACAAACCTGGTAAACACAAGTTCCGAACTAGTCGGTTCAAATTTTATTGGGTCAAACCCGGTCCGATCTAGCCCCTTGACAACTCTAATTCGAACTAAATTTTTTTGAAAAAAATGAAACCTCTTATTTATGATAATAAGAAAATATAGATATTGTATAAAATTCAATATCTTTTCAAATTCTCATAATAAAAAAAAAAATTATAAGTTTCTTGAATAATGACATAGTAATGCACTAAATCTTTATTCTATATCATCAAGCTCTAATTTTCAATTTTACAAGTTACAACTAATTTTAATTATTCATCAAAAAAATTCTTATAATCAATTACATAAAAAAACAATTTGTATGTATTCAGAAAAGTTACAATTAATATTGAGAAAAGTTCATTATTTGTTTATGTTGCGAGCTGGGGTGCTTCTTCGTTTTTTAGAATCGCATTTGACATTTTTTATTTTTTTTTTCTTTTCATTCAGATTTTCAACCAGGGTTTCATCTACTGAGCTTTGAGGACAAAAAAAAATAACACCTGCTATGACGAACACCGCAATGATCACCGCAATGATGATAACCCATAAACCCATAAAATGTCCTCAACTTTTGACTCTAATTCAATCATCTCCCGAATCATTATCATTTTGCAACCAGGGTCGTCTCAATAAAATTAGTCGCCTAAAGCCAAACTTAAACAAGAAGCCTTAAATATATAAATATACATACAAAATAATAGTATAATAATTTTGAGTTATTTTTTTGTTGTCGTATATTGATTGTTTTTTGTGTAATATTTTTAAAAGACACATACATGACCTTTAACTAACTTCACATATAATTTGATTATTAATAAAAGATTAATTCTAGTTAATAAGATGTTGGATATTTGTTTGCAATATATTAACTTGGATGTTATTGCTAAAACATTAATTATTAATATGAAGTTTGAGTTATTTAATTCAAAGTTCTAAAATATCTTTTATAAAAATTAGATAGCTCTTTCTTTTTGTATTTTTTTTAGAGAGAAGTTTTAAAGAACCCCCTAAACCTGTAAGGCTTTATTTAGTGAACACCTAAACTATTGGTTGTCTTAAGCCCCCCCCCCCCCCCCCCCCACCCCCGGTTATTTCAATACATTGTGTACCTCCTCATAGGCCAAAGACCACGATCGTGTAAAACACGCACATATATGTCCACAAGGATAAATAATATAAGATCCTTTTCCATATTTATCCTATATCAAAAATCACTCACTTTCAATCCCTAAAACTTTGCGTAAGCTTTTAGTGAAGAAGAGGGGTGAATTTTTTGAGTTTTTCTTTGCTCCAAAATAGAGAAAAATTGAAGCTTTGAGGAAATATTTATTTTTTGGATTGAATTTTATTCGATTAAGTAAGTTATTATCTTTAAAAAAATGTGTTTTTTCGTTTGTTTTCTTTGTGTTAAAATATGGGTTTTTTTTCCGGTTTAGTGTTTCCTACTAGATTTCAATTACTGTTTCATTTAAGGATTTGATTTAAAGCATAGAAATCATATTGAAAGAAAAGTATTTTGCGAAATTTTGAAAGTGATAGAGGAGAAGAGAGAGTTAATACGAAGAAAAGAGAAAGATGAGGGCCTTGAAACTGTGAAAAAATAAAGAGAAATGATGATTTTTTAATTTTTACTGTTGGAATAAAATGATGTGGTAAATATTTTCGTCCCTCGGACACCTTATTACGTTTGCACTCAGTTTTCATGTCAGGTGGAGCACGAGGGGGGAAAACTTTATTTTGTATGAGATGCACCATGTCATACTTGTATGAGGGATTTATTATTTGACATGTGAAATTTGTGGGTCCCAACTTTCATTACTTTGCCATATTCTTTTCTCCATAACCTTCTCCCTCACGACCTTTTTATTTTAATTCATGTTCTCACATTTTTTTATTTTTCAAAAATTCCAGTCGATTTTTTGTTTTGGATTCTTACATTCTCTTTCAACGTCTTTCATAGCAATTGATTTTGAATTTTTATTTTGTTATTTTACAAAACTTTTGTGTGTATATTAATTAATGTAATTTAAAATTTATAATATGCACCGAACAATTGCACTATGTCACCCATATTGACATACTCATTCCATCTCAAGAGAAAAATTAGAGTTGACGTTATGTTTGATCATGAATGTAACGTGGAGTTATTTTTGAATTTTTGTGAGAGAAGTAAGTAGGCATTTGACCATAAATATTGTTTACAATATTTTGTAATACGTTTTCACTTTATTTAGAAATACTTGTTTGGCCATGAAAATCAAATATGTATTTCGAAATATGTTTTCATAATTTTTTATTTTTTGACAAAAAAAATT
>NC_061114.1:230099516-230158774 GCF_002878395.1 Capsicum annuum | reverse complement strand
TATATGTTTTATTTAAAGTAGTACGTATAGTCGTATATATTGAATGGTACGCATATATGTGTAATTGTGTATATATTTTTTAATTTCTAATGTAGTATATAGTGGATATATATTGTTTAACGTATTTAAAATGTATATAGGTGGGAATATATTGTGTATATTGAAAAAAAGTTTTCTTTTTTAATTTTTGATCAGGTTTGACCGAATTTTTAATCGGATTTAGGTGGGTTTGACTGGGTTGGGTTAAGTGGGCCGGGTTAGGGTGGTTTTTGAAATTTTTACTGTTGAGCCCAGCCCGGCCCACTTAACCCCAACCCGGAACCAGTTCGGCCCACAACCCGATTAATTTTAACGGGCTGATTCCGGGTTGGCCCAGCCCGGCCCACTTGACACCCCTAATGTGATCTGTTATTGCAGGTTACTCAATTATTTTCATAAAAAATTAAAAATGAAAAAATTAAGTAACTTGCAATAGCAAGTCAAGTTTACTTGATAGTATAGAATATTTTGTACACTGACAGTGCACAAAATTTAAATTCTTAAAATAAAGTGTAAAAAAATCGAGAAAAAGTAAAAAAATTATCATGATCAAATAGACACTTGACGAAGAATTAATTATTAGGAAATAGATTTTCTGTAAATATTACAATATTTCAGCAAGAAAATTCTGAAAAAAATTATATAAATGTGGGAAGACGAAAAATAGTTGCAAATAATAAGTTGCACAAAGAGATTATATTTATTTTTGGTGGTATTGATATAGAATTTGAGCAAGAAGAAAAATAAGAAGATGAAAAAATTGTGAATATGTCACAAAGGTAAAGAGGTAAAGAAGACTAGTGGACCCCACAAGCCACATGTCAATCAAATAATAGGGCCTCATACAACTTTTGTTGGTTGAATGAGACTCAAAATAAAATTTTTCCATTATCTAGCTTATTGTCTCCCTATTTTGCCTTTTTGAACTACACGTGACCTGATTTCTTTATCACCTGGGATATGTAGGTTGTCCAAAACCAGGACTCGGTCGCATTGTTTTTCTTTCTTTTATATTCTTTTTGAATAATCGGAGGATCAAAAACCATATCTTTGTCTACTTCTTTGTATGAAAACTCTTAGAGATTTCAAACAAAGAGCGGCAAAACGTAGACACGTGATTTTTGACCCTCCCTAAGTATAATATATATATTTTTTGATTTTAAATATTTATATATAATCCAATATTATTTTAATTATTATTTTATTTTTAATAAAATTTTAGTTAATAAATAACTAAATGAAGTTAATTTTAGGATATTATTTTTTTTTAATTTAAAAAAAATAATACAAAAATTTAAAAAAAAAATATGTTTCTTTTTCAATAAATAAGTTAGAAGTTTTAGTACTATCTTAATTATATTTATTTTTGGCTATTTTTAAACTTTTATTGTATTTTCTTAAATATAAAAATTAATTAGTTATTATTATATTATATTATTTTTATTGTTATTATTATTATTTTATTTATTTATTTATTATTTTTATTTGTTATTATTATTATTTAAAAATAAAATAAAAATCCTATCCTATCCTAACCTATCCCAACCACCCCCTATTTTTCCTCCAACTCCTTCAACCTCTCACATCACACCCCTATATATACACACACAGACAACAACAAAAAAAGGGAGACACACTCAAAACTTAAACAAAAAAGTCAAAGAGAAACATTGACCGTTGTGTAGCTCTACTTAGATGCAATATGGCCGTTAATTAGATTAGTTTTGAACTTTTGAATGAAATAATTATTAAAGTGAATATCATTAAAAGATGTAATCATACACTCGGTTGACATGCATGCTTAACGATGCATACATGCGTGCATGCAAAGGAAAAACAAAAAAAAAAGTGAGAGAGATTACATGCACGAAATATAGGTGCAGAACAAGAGGGAAAAGAAAAGAGAAAACAAGAGAAACAGTTAATATGACTTATATTTGTTTGGTTCCATTTTGTTAAATGAGAAATTCACATGGTTTTAGTTTAAAAAAGAAATGCTCCCATGCTTGAATCATTGTTAAAATTCTCTGTTACTTAGATTTAGGTATTTGTAAGTATAAATTTTATCCGATTAATAAAAACGTTAAGTTTTCAAAGTCAGAATGAGTTAATAAAGCACGATTTTGTGAATTTTTCCTTTGTGTTTTAAAATAAGGTTTTATGAATATACTAGAGCCTTTTGTTACTTTTTCATGTTTTGACTTAGATAGGAAATTGTATAAATTGGTTATAATGTTTTGATAGGTAATGAATACGTTGGTATTTCCAGTATTCGAGTGATGATTAGTTTATTTCGTGTCCGTTATTATACGGTTTTTTTTAATCTAAAAAGGGATTATAGATCAATATTTTGTTTGGTCATTTTCCTTCCTAGTTCATGATTTTTACTAATTTAATACAAGAGTTCTAGACAAATTTTAGATATTAAAAATGAGTGAATCAAGGCCCAAACATAATCTATCAAAATAGTTTAAGTCAAGATAAGTTAGTAAAAGCGACCGTGCTAGAACCACAGGACTCGAGGGGTGCCTCACACCTTCCCCTCGGTCAACAGAATTCCTTACCCAGTCTTTTATTTTCGCAGACCAGCAAAGAGTCATTTTCTTTTGATTAGGGATTCAATAAGGCGACTTGGAACACCATAACTCAATTCCAAGTGGCGACTCTGTAAATAAAATAATCTCTATTCAATATTGTCACTTTTATTGGAAAAATCCTTCGACCTCGATATCTTCAAGCGAAAAAAGAGGTGTGACATCTCTGGCGACTCTGTTGGGGAATAATAAGAATTCGAGCTTTTGATATTGACTTTACCTGCTTTAATTATTTTTGATATTGTGTTTATTGGCCTTATGTGCTACTTATTACTCATTTACTGCTTTGATATTATATGAACTATATTATATATTGTCTTCTCTCGCGTACCCCCTCTGAGTCTCTGAAATAGGATAGAGGGAATGCAGAATATGCATCCCACCTTCTTTTTGAGATAGCCGGAGTGTCAAGGCACCTGGTGAAGGATAAGTTACACATGTTAGGTGGGGTCCGAATCGGTAACGAAGGCGGTGTTGCCCTGCTACCGACCAAGTTGTCCCTCCTCGGCTCGAGTGTCCGCTCGGGTAAGCCAGTCTAGATACCTATCCCTATCAGGCTTAAACTTAGAAGAACTGAAAACTCAGAATCTGGTTATCCCTATTAGGTGCCGCATTATTTGCATCATATGCATTTGACTTAGCGGGACTCGGCACAGAGGCCGGGTCTGTCTAGGATAGGTGACCTACTTTATAAAGACCAACATGTGCATCCTATGTGCGCGCTCTTTGACATTTGTTTGGAAGATTGTTTGTTTGTTGACCGAATTCAGGCAACTAAAAATGCAAGAGATTAAATTGTCCTCGCACTTAGTGAATCATTTTTTTAAAAAAAGTATTTTTTTTAAAAGGAAATTTTTTAAAAACATAGTAACATAGTTTTACAGTCTTCATGAACTACGAGGGTTTGATTCTCACATCTTAGTGGGATACGTAGGAATTCCTTCCCAGGATACGACCCTATCTTTTAAAAAATTATTCATAGATTTATTGGGAAATATTTTTAAAACATGATTACTTTCATAATTATTTTTCAAATTCTCAAGTCCAATTTTTATATTTATCTTAATAGCCCTGAATCTTAGGGATCATGAGGCTAAGGTTTTTTTTTTTTCTAAAATATATATATATATATATATTTCAATAGCCCAAAATCTTTAGGGATCATAAGGCTAATTTTTACAAAATAAATAAAAATATATAAATCTTAACAGCCCTGAATCTTTAGGGATCATGAGGCTAAGTTTTTACAAAAAAAAAATATATATATTTATATAAATCTTAACAGCCTTGAACCTTTAGGGGTCTTGATGCTAAGTTTTGTACGACATATATTTCGAGAACTACGCACACCTGATTCTCATATTAATGAGATCGTAGGCAGTCCTCAATGAATTTGGTGATCTGAAAAAATTAAACTCTGACACATTAATTTTCTTCAAAATCAAAATAGTATTAAGGTGGTTGGTTTGTGGCTAAGTTGGCTTCTCATCCATGTAACAAAGGTTCAAATAAAAGAGAAAAATGACCCACAAAGTGGGTGTAGGGTTTGACAGTTAGGAGGAGCAAAATCAGGTGATTTCACAAGAACTAGCATCAATGGAAGAGATTAAGTTATTGAAACAACAGATGGCGGAGATGTATCGAGCTTGGTTGAATGGACAAGCCCCGCCATCATCAATCCCTGTACTTTTGACTACGAATGATCCAAATCTTGCTCAAGCTCAAACTAGCGATCCATTATACCCATCTGGATTCGGCCTATTTGCTAATATGTCTAGTGTTGCTGGTACTTCTACCATGTGCCCACCAAATCCGTATGTCATAAATAACCCGCTTTTCACTTCTGTAGCACCAACTATCGCGAGCTATCAATCGACAACACTAGAGAATATGGGGGAACCAAGTCCTGATCTGTTGTATCCTCCTAAAATGACTTTCAAATCCCAAAATCCACATTATTATGCTCATCAACATGATTCTCCAATCGTGATTGAGAAGATTGTTAAAATTGAGAAACAAGAAGAGATGGCTAGGAAAGTAAGAAGCTTGGAGCAGAGTATGAGAAATATGCAAGGATTAGGAGGACCAAAAAGTGTTTCATACAAAGATTTATGTATGTTTCCTAACGTCCATTTGCCGCTAGGGTTCAAAATGCCAAAGTTTGACAAATACGAAGGTCATGGTGACCCTGTGGCTCATTTGAAGAAGTTCTGTAATCAATTAAGGGGTGCGGGAGGAAAAGAAGAATTATTGATGGCTTACTTTGGAGAAATCCTGATAGGAATAGCTTCTGAATGGTTTATTGACCAAGGCATTTCCCGTTGGCACGTGTGGGATGACATGGCTCGAGATTTTGTTCAATAATTTCAATATAACATTGAGATAGTGCCAGATCCCACTACGCTTGCCAATATTACAAAAAGGACAACTGAAAGTTTTTGAGAATATGCTATCAGATAGAGAGAGCAGGCTTCTAGAGTCAGACTACCAGTAAAAGAATCTGAAATGATCGATATCTTTCTGCAAGCGCAAGAACCTGATTATTTCCCTCATTTACTTTCTACTATTGGAAGCACATTTGCTGAAGTTATTAAAGTTGGAGAAATGGTAGAGAATGGAATTAAGTCAGGAAAGATTATCAGCCAAGCCACTTTGAAAGCAACAACACAGGCAATTCAAAGTGGTTCAGGAAGCTTTGGTGAAAACAAAAGAAAGAGGATGCAGCAACTGTTGTGCCAGGTCCATGACAAAATTGGAGATGTGCGCGTCAACCATATGCACAAAATCCATTATATTTCATTTCATCCCCTCAGTATCCTAGTTATAATGCACAACCGTATGTCGGAACCCCTTCTTACTCGCAATGGCGTGCATCAACCCCTCAGAATCATCTTCCAACTCCACCAACATACCCAAGCCCCTCTATATTCAATTTTTGCCCTAAGCCAAACAATGAAAAGAAACAGAAGCTAAGGGATAATTTCACACCAATTGGAGAATCATATACTAGCTTATTTCAAAAATTGAGATAAAAGGACATGATCACCCTTCTTCTTGAGTACACCCCTTACCCACATTCAAGGAACTTTAATCCTAATGTACGATGTGTATATCATTCTGATGTTCAGGGTCATAGTACAGAAGATTGTCGTGCTTTGAAAAGAGAAATAGAAAGAATGATTCAAGATAAATTGATTATGGTGCAGGACGTTGACAGTGGTGAAGGATCTAGTTATGCTGATGTGCGAACTGGAGAAGATATCAAGCTCAACAATTGAGAAGTCGCTCCTTCCCTTCCTAGAAAGGATTTGTGAAAGTTTATTTTATTTTTCTTTCTGTTATTCGAATTATTTCAAGATTGTAGTCCGGAGTCTATCTTGTCTTTTCTATATGTCATTTATGTTGAAACTCGATCATCTTTTCTTTTAACAAAATGTAGTGTCCCTTTTATTTATTTATTTATTGTATTTTATTTTACTTTATTTTAATATATATATTATTTGTTAGTCTTTCCTTTCTTTAAACAATTCTTTTATGGTGATTCTAATGATACGATATGCATGATGAATTTTCACCAGATCTTAAAACCTAATCTAATCCTGAAACACTTAACCAGAAAAATAAAGTTGAAAGGAAAAATCATATAAGAAAATAAGTAAAATGTTGAGATGTTTATTGATTGAGTTAAAGCCTTACTTGAATGGATTGAAACAATCGCTTTATGAATAAAAAATGACTTGTTCATCAATGAGAAGGTCAATCTCAAACACTTTAAATGAGAGCGATCAGAAGATATATAATCTCCATTATCAGGAGAAGCAAAAGGAAGTTAGCTTAAGAACACATGAGTCCTTTAATAGGAGGAATGTGAATATAATTGGACCTTTCTGTTTGACAAGTGCATGAGAAGTAGTGACATACATATTCAGTCAAGGTCAATATTGAAAAAAAATATACATGATCTTTATGTTCACTCACAGATTGCATGTTAAATGCTTGCATTTTTAAGGATTGATATGCTGAAGGCATTTCATTCTGCTATCCAAATGTTGTGTCATCCTTTGTTACCCCTTTTGAGATTTAGTTTTATTTTATTTCATACCCCTCTTTTGGATCAAAATAGAGTTTTAAAAAAATAAAAAAGAAGGTGTCAAGAAAAATGGAGTTAGATAAATGTCAAGAAAAAATGAAGTAAAAAAAAATGTGTGTCAAGAAGAAAATGGAGTCACAGAAAAAAATATCAAGAAAAAAAAATGGAACTGGAAAAAAAAAGAATCAAAGAAAAGAAAAAATGAGAGGCCAGGTTCATTTCAAAAAAAAAAAAGAATGACTTGTATGAACTACGTTTGACCTGATTCTTGCTATGACAAGATACGTAGGCAGCCTTATTCTGGGGTTCGGTCCAACCAAGTAAAAATTCAATTTACCCAGTATGAAATAAAACTGGGGCAAAAATTTATTTCCTTAAGAGTCGATTTCAAAAGTTGTATGCTTCACCTAATGTTATGTATATTTTTTAACCTCATACCGTCCTTTTTTTCTTACCCTATCCAAAAGCTAAGTTACAACCAAAGAAAGATCTTGAGATCAATCTTTGAGAATGTCAAGGCTAAACATGTATGAGTATATGAGGTTTCATATTATGGACACCATAAGGCGACAGTGAGTTGTGAGAATAATAAAAAATAAGAGAGTTTTATTGGTGAAAATACTCACGGACACCATAAGGAAACGGTGAGCTGAGAAATAAATGAAAATGAGATCGTCTCATTGGCAAAAAACCCATTGAGGTGTCACTAGTCGAATAAGGATTGTAATCTAGAGAGAGCATGTACAAGAATGGCTCCATTTCAAATTCAATGAGTGGGCAAAAGTTGATAGTGATTAGTTTGGGTAGATCAAGTTATGTAATTCAAAATGCATGTCATAATCACGGGAATCACCTGTCACAACCAGATAAATTTTCATTTTTGTCGTTTTTGAAAAGAGAGATCTATTGTTTTTTTTTCCTTTGTATTATTATTTTTCTTTTTGATTTTGTGTCTTTGTCGTCGAATGAAAAATCAATGTCGTCATCTTTCATGTATTTTGAGTCAAATTTATGTCAAGACAAGGGAGAAAGAACTTCAAAACTTGCTACCAACTCCCTCAATTGCACAAAGCATGACAAAGGGCTGCTGCACCAAGCAAAGCATGACAAAGGGTCGCTGCACTAATTTAACATGCTTCAAAATAAAGTAATATATTCAAGAATGCTTATCACCCGACAATTTTTGGACTCACAAAAGTATAAGAGGTGAATTTGAAGTTGAACCTAGAGGCATCATGCAAGAGAAATATGATTTAAGTCAAAAGGTTTTAGTAGTCAGAATTTGGGGTCAATACTACAGCAAGTCAACAATACCTATCAATATTTTGCAATGGATCTGAGATGACAAGTGCAAGAGATTGCCTTAATAGCCAAATGCCACAAATCGATCATCGTGTTTTTAAATTAAAATGTTTTCTTATATGAAACAAAAATATGTTACCTTCAAATCAAAGGTTTCAAAGCCTAAATATCAAAAGATGCAATTCCTCATTTTGCAAATGCAAGAGGCAATATTGCTACACATATTTAGTAATCACAATCATAGTGAAAACTCATCATCCTATAACCCTAGGAGATGCATTTCCTTGTTTGGGTAAGTCATTTTTCATGTGTTAGGTGATGCACTTCCTAACTTGAACCATCATTCCTAGAAGACGCATTTTCTAGTCGAGTCATTTCATTTGACCCCTAGGAGACGCACTTCCTAGTCATGGTATGTTAGTTTTTATTTGTTAGGTAACACACTTCCTAACTTGAACATTCACTCCTAGAAGACGCACTTTCTAGTCGAGTCATTTCATTTAACCCCTAGGAGACGCACTTCCTAGTCTGAATAAGTCAGTTTTCATTTGTTAGGTGAAGCACTTCCTAACTTGAATCAATACTCCTAGAAGAAGCACTTTCTAGTCAAATCATTTCATTCAACCCCTAGGAGATGCACTTACTAGTCATAGTCTGTTAGTTTTCATTTGTTAGGTAACTGTCATGCCTCAAATCCTATTGGGGCAGATTGACACCCGTAACCAAGGAGGCCCGGTAGAACCAGCTCATAACCTTATACTTCCAATGCATACCTCTATGACAACCC
The DNA here is from genome assembly GCF_002878395.1 of Capsicum annuum. NCBI lineage: Eukaryota > Viridiplantae > Streptophyta > Magnoliopsida > Solanales > Solanaceae > Capsicum > Capsicum annuum. The sequence continues at coordinate 230,149,962 of NC_061114.1, read as the reverse complement.
AAAGTTCGGACAACATCATGCCGCATATAAAAGGAAATAATCACATGTATAAGCTCGAGCACACATATATATGTATATACAATACTTGGCCGTTGGAGCCATCACGTCTATTAACAAAATATCACCTTGACTGTACATTAGGTCTACAAGTGACTGGATATGACACGAAAAGCCCCGAAGTAAACTGGAGCTCACCAAAAGTAGTTGGATATCTTGGCTCCTACTTGTGCGGTGTATGAGCTGTGGTACCTGTGCCTGCAGTATGAAATGCACGTCCCCCGTGGGGGACGTCAGTACGAAATATGTACTGATTATGTAAAGCTGTATATAATCACATATGATATAGGAGCTCAATAGAAATCAGAAACAAGTGAATAAATCGTAATAGGAGTGGACCACACTTATTAGAACTTGTGACAACCTGTACATTGTATTTATTCAATCACTTTACCTTCGTTCTTATCATCTTTGTAATCATTACTGTACTGTACTGTGACCATTAGGCTGCCTTCAGTACATATCAACTGGGATCGACCCATGATAGGCTTATGCCTCTGGGATACCACCCATAAACACATAAATAGGGATCGACCCATGATAGGCTTATGCCCCTGGGATGCCACCTGATAAGAGAGAACTTCCATCACTTAGTTCAATTAATCTTTGAGATTGTTATTTTGGCCGCCACCGCATTTTTGATACTTTGAAACAATGATATATCAATAAGAGACACATAAATAGACCATCAATACAATAAAATTAAGTAAGAACTCATTGGCACATCAATGAAGTGTTTTGGAGTCATCAATGCCATAACAATGAAGTAGGAACTTATTGGTATATCAATGAAACATTTTGAAGTCATTAATAGCATATGGATCTTGTTTGAGTAACCGGATACCTTCTGACATTCATTAGTGCAATAAACATGTAAGATTTGGAAGACAAGTAAGTATTGGAATGTCTTGACATCTTGTAGGGTGGAAACAAGTTCATTGGTAACGTAGGACATCATACAAAACCATTATGGATCACATGTTATTGAATAACTTTGGAAACTTTCTTAATAGAACAATTGTTCTCTTTCATGCCAAAGATATAGTATAGAGTATGCTTTGCATACCTGACTGTCAAACTTCAATACTAGTCCCAAATGGACTTCCCGTCTTTTCGAATTACTTATCTACAATGAACATATATAGCAATCTAGTATTAGCAACCAAACGTCACAATTCAATTATTTGAATTCACCAAACTAGTGGTTAAGTAGTAAGCCTTAATTACACCATAAAGGATGTCACTTTAACCCTCTTATACTCCAATTACATTCACATGCCATGCATATTCATACAACATCCTCCATTATCAAGTTTGGATTCATTTATCCTTCTAACCAATCCATTAAACCAAATTGAGTCATAGACATAAATAATCATCAATTCAATAGAATATCACCATATCCACTTTCCATAACTCAATTACCATATCCACCTTCCATAATTCAATACAACCAAACCATGCAAAATAGTCCATAACCCTATTTCCATCACCTTTCAATAACAACCAATACATATAATCCTCTATCACACATATACATATGGAAAAGAACAAAGGCAAACAATATTCATGCCTTAGAATTCACCTCTTGATTATGAAATCCTGTTTACACAAATAATAGGTGTCGTTCGAAGCTCTCGAGATGACAAACGCAGTTATCGAATTACTTTGGAATTTCTACGATTGAATCAAAAGTAATTTAAAGGTCAAATTTGGCTAGGGTTTGTTCTTTCTCAATTATTGATGATGAAAATGAGTTTTTGAACTCATATACATGTATATATACACATATTCCCGTCCATAATATAATAAGAAATGACCAAAATGCCTTTAAAATTTAAATAATGTCAAATCTATCCTTTGGTGGACTGTTTTGATAAGCTAAAGTAGATCGATCATAACTCTTTGATCCAATATCGGATTCGAGTGAAATTGGTATAGTTGGAAGGATAATTCAAAGGTCTTTCATTTCATATAAAGTAGGCCACCCAGTTCGTCCTGTACAAGGAGTTATAGTCATTTGAAGTTGACCCTAAAAATCTGTTTTGATAGGCTGAAGTAAAACGAGTATAACTCATTACTCAGACGTTGGATTTGGATGAAACTATTTGCATTGGAAAGAAGACTCAAAGATATTTCTTTTCATAGGTCGTTGATCTCCCAGTTCATTATATTAAAGGAGTTATGATCGTTCGAAGTTGACCCACAAATTCGGCTGGCCTCAGTAGTTTGTGTGCAGGAAATCTTCCTGCACATTTACTATTCCCAAATATCCCCGCCACCGTTTTATAGTTTCGAACGTGCTCGATTATATCCGAAACCTATCTATTTTTGGAAATCTTTATATCGTTGGAAAGCTTATTTAATAACCTTCGCATGGAACCATCAACGGGCAAATTCCGGTATAAATAAAATAAAAAAATTAATTCCATATAAATAAGATCAATACACGTACTTGAATATGCCAATACACGTACTTGAATACGGGGTGTTACAGTAACGCACTTCCTAACTTGAACATTCACTCCTAGAAGACGCACTTTCTAGTCGAGTCTTTTCATTTAACCCCTAGGAGACGCACTTCCTAGTCTGAATAAGTCAGTTTTCATTTGTTAGGTGAAGCACTTCCTAACTTGAATCAATACTCCTAGAAGACGCACTTTCTAGTCGATTCATTTCATTCAACCCCTAGGAGACGCACTTCCTAGTCTGAATAAGTTAGTTTTCATTTGTTAGGTAACGCACTTCCTAACTTGAACATTCACTCCTAGAAGACGCACTTTCTAGTCGAGTCATTTTATTTGACTCCTAGGAGACGCACTTCCTAGTCAGGGTATGTCAGTTTTCATGTGTTAGGTAACGCATTTCCTTGCTTGAACCATTACTCCTAGAAGACGCACTATCTAGTCGAGTTCTTCCATTGAACCCTAGGAGACGCACTTCCTAGTCTGGATAATTCAAGTTTCATGTGTTAGGTAACACACTTCCTAACTTGAACATTCGCTCCTAGAAGACGCATTTTCTAGTTAAGTCATTTCATTTAACCCCTAGAGACGCACTTTCTTGTCTGGATAATTTAAGTTTCATGTGTTAGGAGACGTATTTCCTAATTTTGGTCATCAGTTTTACTTTGAAAAAATGCATTTCTTTAGAAAGGCCTTGATTCACCCTTTTTACTGTACTTTTTAAATGTTGTGATCTAATGACACTCACAAAATTTTCTAGTACAAATTGGGGCAAAAATTTTGTTCATGTTTATTGAATTTTACTTTTTGCTCAGGACCCTCCTGAAGAATGGGAATTTATTTTATACTCAGGACCCTCCTGAAGAATGGGAATCTAATTTTGCTCAGGACCCTCCTGAAAAATGGGAATTTATTTTATGTACAGGACCCTCCTGAAGAATGGGACAGGACCCTCCTGAAGAATGAGAATCTAATTTTGCTCAGGACCCTCCTGAAGAATGGGATAGGACCCTCCTGAAGAATGAGAATTTATTTTATGCTCAGGACCCTTCTGAAGAATGGGACAAGACCCTCCTAAAGAATGGGAATTTATTTTTATGATCTGGACCCTCCTGAAAAATGAGATGTTATTTTTCTATTTCACTTTTTATGTTGAGTTCAGAAACATATTTGAAAAATCAGAAATAGAAAGTCCAGGAGCCCGCCTGAAGAGCAGGGTGAATAAACGAGAAAGTCTAAGAGCCCGCCTGAAGAACAGGGTGAAGAAATTGTAAGTCAAGGAGCCCGCCTGAAGAATAGGGTGGACATTATCAGTTGCAAGTCAGGAGCCCTCCTGAAGAATCGGTTGAAGATTTTCAAATCCAAGCCAAAAGAAAAGCTGAAGAATAAATCAATTGTCAAGTTTCCCTCTAATACCAATGAGGAGGAACATTTCGTGTATCAAATTCAACTCAGAATAACGACTATCTCACCATTTGAGAAGTCATGAAGATTCAAGTCAAGATTCCAGAAAAGCTGAGCAATTGATAGGATCTTTCACTTGTATCTTAATTTTCATTTTTTATTTTTTATTTTTCATTTGGATGTAAAAAACAGAAGTCGCAAACCGAAGACTCGATGGAACTTGACTCAAACTCTAGCTCATAGTCTCCCTATTTTGCCTTTTTGAACTACACGTGACCTGATTTCTTTATCACCTGGGATATGTAGTCTGTCCAAAACCAGGACTCGGTCGCATTTTTTTTCTTTCTTTTATATTCTTTTTGAATAATCGGAGGATCAAAAACCATATCTTTGTCTACTTCTTTGTATAAAAACTCTTAGAGATTTCAAACAAAGAGGAGCAAAATGTAGACACGTGATTTTTGACCCTCCCTGAGTGTAATATATATATTTTTTGATATTAAATATTTATATATAATCCGATATTATTTTAATTATTATTTTATTTTTATTAAATTTTTAGTTAATAAATAACTAAATGAAGTTAATTTTAGGATATTATTTTTTTTCCAATTTAAAAAAAAATAATACAAAAATTTAAAAAAAAATATGTTTATTTTTAAATAAATAAGTTAGTAGTTTTAGTACTATATTAATTATATTTATTTTTGGCTATTTTTAAACTTTTATTGTATTTTCTTAAATATAAAAACTAATTAGTTATTATTATATTATATTATATTATTTTTATTGTTATTATTATTATTTTATTTATTGTATAAATTGGTTATAATGTTTTGATAGGTAATGAATACGTTGGTATTTCCAGTGTTCGTGTGATGATTAGTTTGTTTCGTGTCCGTTATTATACGGTTTTTTTTTTTAATCTAAAAAGGGATTATAGATCAATATTTTGTTTGGTCATTTTCCTTCCTGGTTCATGATTTTTACTAATTTAATACAAGAGTTATAGACAAATTTTAGATATTAAAAATGAGCGAATCAAGGCCAAAACATAATCTATCAAAATAGTTTAAGTCAAGATAAGTTAATAAAAGCGACCGTGCTAGAACCACGGGACTCGAGGGGTGCCTAACACCTTCCCCTCGATCAACAGAATTCCTTACTCAGTCGTCTGTTTTCGCAGACCAGCAAAGAGTCATTTCCTTTTGATTAAGGATTCAATAAGGCGACTTGGAACACCATAACTCAATTTCAAGTGGCAACTCTGTAAATAAAATAATCCTTATTCAATATCGTCACTTTTATTAGAAAAACCCTTCGACCTCGATATCTTCGAGCGAAAAAAGGGGTGTGACATCTCTGGCGACTCTGTTGGGGAATAATAAGAATTTGAGCTTTTGATATTAACTTTACCTGCTTTAATTATTTTTGATATTGTGTTTATTGGCCTTATGTGCTACTTATTGCTCATTTACTGCTTTGATATTATTTGAACTATATTATATATTGTCTTCTCTCGCGTACCCCCTCTGAGTCTCTAAAATAGGATAGAGGGAATGCAGAATATGCATCCCACCTTCTTTTTGAGATAGCCGGAGTGTCAAGGCACCTGGTGAAGGATAAGTTACAAATGTTAGGCGAGGTCCGGATCGGCAACGAAGGCGGTGTTGCCCTACTACCGGCCAAGTTGTCCCTCCCCGGCTCGAGTGTCCGCTCAGGTAAGCCAGTCTAGATATCTATCCCTATCAGGCTTAAACTTACAAGAACTGAAAACTCAGAATCTGGTTATCCCTATTAAGTGCCGCGTTATTTGCATCATATGCATTTGACTTAGCGGGACTCGGCACAGAGGCCGGGTCTGTCTAGGACAGGTGACCTACTTTATAAAGACCAACATGTGCATCCTACTTGCGCGCTCTTTGACATTTGTTTGGAAGACTGTTTGTTTGTTGACCGAATTCAGGCAACTTTAAAATGCAAGAGATTAAATTGTCCTCGCACTTAGTGAATCATTTTTTAAAAAAAAAGAATTTTTTTATTTTTATTTTTCTTTGGAAATTTTTTTAACAGAGAGTTGTTCGTTATCCATTCTAAAAACAATGATTCCATTATCCCCACATGAGTTACAAGGAGGAAGTCCCTTATTTTCTACATCAAGGAGCAAGATCCAATGCAATGCTCCATTAATAACTGCTGGAGAGCGGGTTATAGGCAAGAAGTTGAAACTGAATGATGAACGGATCTTTCTCCAAGTAGGCGTCTTGAATACATATACTAGATACTGACACAAAGTAGCGCCAGATTCTGATACTTACACATAATAAAGAAGTTTGAATTGATGATCTCGACAACAATAATAAAGACCACATAATCTGCCAGGTTGGTGTGTATGTTGTATAATTACTTCCTCTTGTGTTATCGGGTTCAAAACATAATAAGTTGTCGGAGCCAATTTATATTTACCATCGAAAAACAGAACAACTCCTTGACAAGAAGATAAAAGATATAGCTTGGAGTTGTTCACCGCAACTGGTTTGCAAGAAAGGTACGTGAGCTGCCCAGTCTTGTCAATCACATAAAGTTGTTCGTTGTGCTTGCTGGTATCTTCTGAAGTATAGAGAAGAACCATTGGCCGTTGTATATCTCTACTGAGATGCAATGTGGTAAAATGGCGTGATAACATAAAAGCTCTCAAGTCACTACGACATCTAACAAGACTTTCTATCGGAAGTCTACCCACGATATCAATCACAAGACAATCAGGCAACCCTCCAACAGCTTCAGCAAGTTCCTCCACCTCCTCATCACCTCCACATATGTTAACAAATATTGAACCCAACACTTGTCTAATGCATTCAAGTGTCATAGCTACGTTACGTACGTACCTGCAAATTATTAAAGTAGAAAATAGTAATCATAAAAACAAGCATGGACGACATGATTCAAAAATCTAATAGAAATTTAAGAGTTAGGTAACAAAAGACACATATCAATAATTGGGGGAAAAGGAACTTACCAAAGCTTGCAGAGAGGGATTTGAAGTTAATATACCGAGGGACAAGACAATATAAACCCTAGGTTTTGGATGATAATTTTGAGAAAAAATTCAAAATGGTCCTTTATAATCGTTTGAGTCTTGTTGGATATGTATAAGGGGAAAAATATTATTTATCTGAGATTTTAAGGAAATTTCACAAAGTCCTACTAATCCATTAGCAAAACAATAGCAGCAGATCCCAATTTACTGAAAATAAATGTTTTCATTTATTCTCTATTTTCGTAATCAAGATACTTTTATTATTTATTTTTCATATTTTCTTTATATTAAATAACTAATAAAATAGTAATATTAGTCAAATTTAGTATTTCAAAATTTCATTAATAAGGCGAATTAAAAAATACACCTCCAATTAAAGTTCTCTTAAGAGTGTGTCAAGTCAAAAAGAGTCAAATAAGAAAATAATATTAAATATTGATTATAATCGTTATGTTTCATTTTATTTAGTCCTTGCATAATTGACACATCTTTTAAGCAAAAAAAAATTTTCAAGAGGTTTAGTTTATTAAACAAGCCTTATTAATTATGTTATGAAAAATATAAATTTAAAAATCATATAGCTTTATCCACTCATTTAATGATAGAGGCGGTATTGAAAAAAAAAAAGTCTCTATAAATTGAATAAGTAAATTGAAACAAATAATTTTAATAATTGAATCAAGTAAAAAAATAATAGAATCAATTGAAATGAAAAGTATATATGGAAAAAAAAAAAATTCTGTCCGTGAATACAAATCCTAAATCCTTTTATAGTACTTAAAAATCAAGTTTAATTTGTCGGATTATTTATTTAGTACAAATTGTAAAGGAGTGAAAGCTTATGATGGATACTTGGGATTAGCAATGTAGTACCGTGGGGTCGTTTGGTTGATTTTGTTACAATTTGTGAAGTTTGTAAGTGACTGGCCATTACACTACTTTCATTTGACAGATTGCCATAAAAAAATTAGCTTCAGTTTGACCATACATTTTAAAGTTACACTTTGAAATTTTGAGTTTATGAAATTTGAAGGTGTGTCTAGACATACATATTTGATATTACTAAAAAGAAAAATTAAGATTTTGTGTGTGTTAAGTTGAAAAAATACAAAAACTAATCTGAACCAATTTTTGATGACTCGAAAATGTTTGAAGATAATTTTTTCAATTTTATGGCCACATATATTTAAAAATAAATTTTCAAAACTTAAGAACTACCTTTCGTTGTTGACATTAACCCATCATGATTTTTAACTTACAACATATGCCATATTTTGGAGAGACCGAACGTTCACATTTTCCAGCTATTGGCCCGGTTCTAGTTTCATCACGCAAAATATTGGCCCGTAAAGAACTTATGTCCCATAAGTTTGATTGGTAAATTTGTAACTATAGAAAGAGAGCATTTCTCAGGAGATTTATAAGGGGTACTAAAAAGGAACTAAGATATTCATAACTACATAATTATGGAATGTCACTGTCAACTTACTAAATTTTCAACTAATAGAGAGACCAGTTTATTATGTACATAAAACTCTTCAAATATTGGCCATTCCTAGTGATGTGACTGATCAAAACTGCTTTACCATCTGAAATCATAGGCAATTATCATCATAATGCTCCATTAACAACAAAATGGTCTCTGGTGAATATCAGATGAGTAAACTGCTTCAATCATAATAGATTAAGCACAAACGGTCCAGTTAGAAGGGACTCTGCTTGACGTCAACTGTGGCATATTACGAACGTTGACATCGAGAGGGAGCATACGGTATTCGATGTCTAGCTCTCTGAATATCTTTACCATTTCCTCAACTAAAAGAGCTCTCCTTGCCCATCTCTCTCCCATGTCTTGGAAATTCATCGTGTGTGAAATCCATACCGACCACTTTATTCTGTTCAAGTCTTCAACATCTCTCATTACAACTGACGGAGCTGGATACCAATGTTCACTTTTGTTCTCAATATACCTGCCAGAACACAATTCATACCACAAATCATTTAAAACCGAAGAATATTACTCCCTCGATTCACTTTATTTGTCATGTTTCGCTTCACAAGAGTCAATCCGACTGATCTTTGAGATTAAATTGAATTAGATTAGTTTGAAACAAGTCAAAGTCCATACAGTTTTGACTCTCCAAAAGTTAAAACGTGGTAAGTAAAAGTGAATGAAGGGAGTGACTGATTTCTTGCTTAAGCTCAGAGGCAAGTCAAAAGGTCATTTTGTTCCGTCTATTTTACCAATAAGTAGTATTTCCTTGAAACAGAGAGGATATCAAGTGGTCTTAAACTTATCGCGTGGGAAGTTAAAAGTAAAGAATTGCCAAAAAAGAAAAGTGGCATCCTTTTTTGAAACGGACTAAAAGGAAAATTAGATAGACAAATTGAAACAGAGGGAGAAGTTGAATATACCTTGTTATTCTCTCTTTCATGGATGCAATTTTGTCCATAGGAGTTGAGATATGAATGCAGAAATCGATTGCATCTCCCATGTCTGGACTGCGATAATAGTTACTTATGGGCTTTGTAGACAAGACACTATTGGGGTATATGATCTTCTGGTTATCGAACCTCAGGAAAACTGTCGTCAATATATTCATCTCTTCTACAACCATCTGAAACACCAAACATCAGAAAAAGGTCTTAATTTACAAAATCAGAATGTTACCTAAAGATTTATATTAGAGGGGAAGAATTTCTCACATGGACTCCATCGATTTCAATACGATCGCCTACATCAAATGGGTGCATCACAAATAAAAATATGATTGCCTCGAATGTTGTCTTGGCCGTGTTTCCAAACATGAATACAACAAGAAGAACCTGGGAACTCATAAAGACGAGGAAATGTGTGGTAGCAACTTTGAGTATAAGAAGCCAGACGACTAGTATGATAACCCCTACTAAGACGTTCAACATGTGATGCAGTTTGTTCACAGCAGTCTTTGTGTCGTTCAAAGATAAAGCAAGAGCTCTCCGCTCTCTAAATGCATTCACCTGAAAGTGAAGATCAATACTTTAGGAATATCGTGGAAAAGAAATTTTCACATTTAGATCCTCAATTCATAATCCAAATGTGAGCAGCATCTTCTACTATATATTGTTCCTGTTACTATATGTTGATTTTTTTAAGTCCATTACTATGTATTGTTTTTTTCCTTGAGCCGAAGGTCTATTAGAAATCACCTCTCTACCTCTGAGGTAGAGGTAAGGTCTACGTACACTATATCTCCCCCGACACCACGTTGAGAGATTACTTGGTATGTTATTGATGCTGTAACTCATTGAACTACAGTCAGCTAGAGGCAATTTATTGGGAGGCCCTACATCTCCAAAATCAACAGTAAAGGCGAATAACCTATGCATATGCATCAAAATGAAGTCCAAGACACACTTTTGATTACATTTTAGAGTTGCACTCATATTGTTGGAATTTTGAGATAAGAGAAAAATAAGCTCCCAAATTCCACGGATAATTTGCAACAAACATTATGCACTAGAATTAGCCAAAAAAAAGGAGAATATGGGAAAGATAATACAAAAGAAAATTGGTCATATACCAACCATCCAATTTTTCAAAGCGCGTTTACTAATTCCTTTGGCTTCAGTTCCACCTTCAAAGAGCTGCATCGTTTTCAAAGCTTCATCTTCTCTCATAAAACGCATTATATCCTCCAGAAAGATGAACCTGATGGCAGTGAAAAACAAAAAAACAAGTAAATCAAATAGTTTCGAAAGATAGATGCCACAAAAAGCGCATAAAAGTTAAAGAGTCCAACAGAATTGCCGGGAATAACCATGAGCTCTATAAAAGTAAACACTTAAGGGCAGCAAGTTGCTATAACCACATAACAAAATTAGAACAAAACATCTGGCCAAACACCTAAACTGCATTTCCACATTTACTTTAAGCTACTTGAAGATTTATAACAAAGAAATTAATCAAACAAAGCAACTAAAATGCAGGATTGTAAGTTGTAACCAAACAGCAAACTTGGTGTGCTGAACATATATATAGCAAATTAAAATGATATAAAACATGGTATTAGTTAAACTGATTTTAATTTGAATCAATGTATATTTCAAACCAGTAACCAAACGACTCTTTGACGGGATACTTACTTTGAGCCAGGCTTCGCCACATTAATAAAAACCTTCTTAGCAGCAACTTTTGCCTGTTTCTCACTTGTAATTTCCACTGCAGCTTCATCGTCACCATTTGACTGCTGAAGCTGCTCATCCAAAGTTGACAGCACACCTTTACGAACAATATTTATCAACCTTTTCATATTCCAAGCTGAAACGTTCTTCTGATTCAGCCTATGTAGATGATCAATGGTTATGCCTCCCTCTTCTTCTTTCTCCTTTCTAGACGGAGCTCTCGAAAATACAGGAGGACTCCTAGGAGTAGCAGCAGCTGTAGACTTCCGTGGAGTCCCAATCGGTCTCTTTGGAAATATACTAGCCTTAAGATCAGGAGGCAATGTAGCACCAGCACTCTGAAGCTTCTGCACCTCAGCCATAACCCTCTCCTCCTCTTCTTGCTCCATCCTAATCTCAACCAAAGGCGGTCCAGACAACGTCTCAATCACATACTGCGTAAACAAAGCTTCTTGAATCCGATCAAAGAACGCAGTAACATGAAACGACGTAGCTAAAACCTTCACCAACAGTGTCTTCAGCAGCCAAATGAATGTTCCCAACAATAAACACACCCAAATCCTTGACACATACCTTAACACCTTCGTATTCGTAATACTCTCAACTTTCTTATCAAAAATACATTGCCAAGCAATCAACACCAAACTCAACCAAATACAATTCTGCACTGAATTCCTCAATCCATACACAAAATACAACACCCTTTTCCTCAAAACGAAATTCCTTTCAATCAAGAACACCCCCAATCTAATCCCCCAACCCGAAACCAATCTCCCACAAATCAACACCAACACCATTAACTCCCATTTCCACAATGCAAGCCCAAAAATACTCCTCCCTTTAAACTTTCTAATAGTAAGACTGCATACAAAAACCGCAATTATCAATATCAAACTCATCAATTGTAGAACAGAGAACAAACTAAACTTCATCTTCTTATACTCCTCCGGTAAATCCTCGTCCGAAAAAGGATCATCATCATCAAATTCACTGCTCTTTCCTATGACCCCAGATTTCATAGTAACTTTCTGTGACCTCTCATCTACTTCTTTTGGATCCAATAACCTTGATTTCGTTCTAGTTCCCGCTAACAAATTCGATTTCCTCTTAAACGAAGAGCTCGAACTACACAACACAACTTCATCTTGTAAACCCGGTCCAGTACTCAAATTAGACCGGCGTCGAACCGATCCATTACCGGTCCGGTTCTCATTAAAAGAAACCCGAACTTCTCTAGGAGTAAGAGCTCCACGGTTAGGACTCTCTTCAACCCTAGATAACGGCGACGTTTGAGAAAACGGCGATTCCGTTATAAAATCGAAATCTTTGCTACTATCCTTCATACGTTTCATTACAGCATCGTTAGAGAAATCGTAACTGGAATCTCTGTATACTTTATTCGTAGCATTCTCATCAACACTGGCATTGTTATTCAGCTGGGTTTTGGAAGAAGAAGAAGAAGAAGAGAGCTCAGTTTCTCTGGTGTTGTTTGTTTTGACAACTGATTCTTTAGCATCAGTTGTATTATCCATAGCTGGAGAACCCATCTCTTTTAGCAGATTTTGACGTTCTTCAATTGGGTGAGAAGGTGAATTAGCACGATGAAGATGATGAACAGGGGACAGTGATTTGAATGACCTTAACTTTTCCATTCAAGAACTAACAAGGACAAATAAGGAAGTCAGAAAAAGCTGAATATTTTAATGTGTTTGATACAGAGTAAAGTTTTTTAATTTATTATTTTTGATGAGATTTGTGGCGGTGAGAAAAACAGAGAGAGGTTTTGCTGGGACAGTGTACGGTGAAATTTGAGTTTTTTATGTTTTTTAGTGTGAAAAAAGAAAAAGGTGAGCGTTTTTGGTGAAGACAAGAGAGAAAAAGTTGTATACTAGTACTAGCTTTGAAAGTAGGAATGAAACGGAAAGGGATTGGACGTTGGTGCTTTCAGTAATGGAGGTATCGAGACCGTACAGTTGTTTTTAGCTAGTGAGGATGCGTGTGGATGCTCACTGTTGAAAAAAATTACTAAAATATTAGGTTAATTTATTTTGTATGGCAAGTAAAAATAAAGGGAAGGAGTCTTTTTTATTTGGTACAATTGTCTTTGTCACGTATAGGCAATGAGTTCGCGAGCGTTTGGTGGTTGATTTCTAAGTTATTTTTGAACGGTGAATTTAATTATGTTTTGGTCAGAATATTGAAAAACATATTTTACCTTTAAAAATTTATAAAAATTAAAATTTAACTGAAATACTAATATTTTCTATATTTGTAAATTTTGGTTATTTGTCAAAAATATTTGCAATTGTAAATTGTCTGATCAAATATTATTTGTCAAGCTTTTATTTTAAAAATTTTACGATCAAACAATTTCTTCGAATCATGAAGATAATCACTAATTTTTTATTAAGATGGATTGTTTATGTTTGACAAGCGATCCTTTTTCAAACTCTATACGAACTAGGATGTTTTATGTGAAGTATTCTTTTTATTTGTTATTTGGTATCTGATATTAACAGTAGAGTTCAATTAAATTTTAGTTTGTGTAAAAAAAGGTCCTTGCTGAAATAAAAAGCTCATTAATAAAATTCCATACTTTTAATAAAAATTACATAAACACACAACTTAAGTTTCATTTAATACAAAAAGTTTTATCTCTCCAAACATATTATAAAAATCTCATTTTTTTCTAAAAATATATATACATAGCTTTCTATATATATGCTGACCCTATTATGTATATGAATCGGCTTTATTATGTATATGTCAATCTTGTTATACTTGTTATGTATATAAATCGGCCTTATTATGTATATATCGTCTTATCATATACAAAATTTTTTATATATATGTTGATTTTATTATGTATATAAATTGTGAAAGAGAGTAAAGTAAGAAAGTGGAAAAAGTATAAATAATTATAATAAGGTTGAAATTTATATTATTTAAAAACAAGCTTACTACGTCCATGTTGAGCTGTTAGCATATGTTATGGACAAAGGACCTTTTACTCGGAGACTCGGCCGCGTGCTTCTTTGCTACTACTAAAGTCAATATTCTTTACAACACAATTGGTGGCACTAATTTTAACGAAAATTTTATTTTAAGGATTGAACCCCCAAACATTTGGTTGAGATTGTATTTTTGTCTCAAATTAACTTGTACTTAACATATTTCATAGTTTCTTTAATTAAATTATGTGGATATTAATTTATATTTAAAAATATAGTTGGTAGTCAAATTATTATAAGAGAAAAATTATAGTTTGTTATACTTTTACCAAAAAGGCATATAGACAACATTAAATTTATTTTAAATTTTTAAAATGATACTTAAAATTTGCAAGTTCTATTACTCTAATCAAATTTAATTACGAAAATTAATCAAATTCGTTCTCGAGGCTAAACATGACAATTAATTAAAGGTGTAGGGAGTGTTTGCTTTCCCTCTAGCTTCTCTAAAAGTGTTTATATTTTCCATTGTACAATTCCAGACTATTGAATAACTTGGTCATCCGTTAAATATTTGGGTCAATTCATATATATTTTTAGCAAATATTTTTATATTTGTCTTTGTTATTAGTAACAAAGTTTCGAACTCTGTGGTCAGTTTGCTACTGCTTAGTACGCTGATCGAGGAACGAAGAATTAGTCTCATGACTGCCGGCTATGGAGATACCTTGGAAAACCAAAAAAAAAAAAAATAAAGTTTCTATATAAAAACAAAAGTGAACTCCGCACATAAAAATTCTTTTGAGGGAAAAAAGTTTCCAGCTTATGATTATTATTTCACATTACTCTCAAATTAGAGTTTCGCTACGGGTCAAACCGTCAAAGGAATAAAACTATTTTATACCTACCAAAATAATATTAGATGGAAAAATAAAATCGATTGAAGTTGAAATTAGTGAAGGAACACAGTTGATTAACCTACCTATATTACTGTCGGAATCAGGTACTCTTTCCTTAGAGGGAAAAACAGCTAAATCACAGTTTGCAAGCAAAGCTAAAGCTTTAATTTCCTGTCATTTATTTTTCACCAACTAATGTATTATACATAATACATCTATAATAACATTTGACATTTAAATAATATTTGATTGTTTTAAGCAAAAAAGATGACTTGGTTGAGGTCCCTTTGCAACTAAAACTAGAACGTATTAGGATATTTATCCTTTAAGAAATTTTTATCCCTCATAACAAAATAAGATCCTATATTTACTAAACATGTAGGTTTATCTGTTAAAATCATGATTTTCACCTATTTTTTTACGGTATATTTACTTTTGTTTTAACTCAGTGATTTTGTATATGTTGTATAAGAAAAATAGCGTTACGCATGATAAACGAAAAACAACTGCTATGTTTTAAGTGATTTTGTATATGTTATGTAAGAAAAATAGTGTTTTACATGATGAACGAAAAACAACTGCTATGTTTTAGTATAATATATTGGGTCCTACTTTGCATATATAAAAAAAATTCCCATCATTTAATTGTTTGATGTTGCGTTTGATCGTCTCCGCGTGCATTAAAACTTTTTCATGATCTTATATTCATTTACAACAAAATATTGCCCGTATACTCCAATGTACGAATTGTTGGATTTTTATTTAAAAATAAATTAATAATTATAAGTATTTTAGTGTGGAGGTGTCTTTTAAATAAAGAGGTGCTTGTTGTGTTTTTTATGAAAAGGGTATTTTTGGTGAAAGGTTGTGTACTTTCATCCTTGATTACCTTAATTCTATTTAAATTCAACTTTACAGATTTCAATTTTAATTTTTTACTATGTATTTTTTACAGAGCTCCCAAAGCTTTTCTTCTTCCACCAAAAGATCATGTCCTGATTTCTTGCTTTCCAATAGGATTATCTTTATTATTTGCTAAATACAGAAATTCATAGGCTTGTCATATCCACTAAAACTATTTGCATACAATTCCATAACAATCTCGTAGAAAAGAGGGGGCAAATATCGTTTTTAGAGAAACGTTTCACGCATGTTTCAAGCCTTTAATCATGTGTTAGTTGTTCAAATTATTAAACCTTCATTTTTGTGTTCTTTTTTTGTGTATTTTTATATGTGTTCATGAAACATATTTTCCAACACATATGTGCTAGCTTATACGTGTTAAAAATTATACAATATCGATACAGTTTAACTAGATATAACATGCAGTGTTATTCTTGTAAAGCCAGGAGATAAGCATGCTACAATATATATATATATATAGTTATAGATGAGTATATGTATATATATACTTATATTATCTACGTCTCATGACTCATGAGTACGCAAGAGGAAAAGATTTTAGAAAATTAGTATCTGTACAAATATACTATTCTTTTTGAAAATAGTAGTAACATAACATGCTTAACTATTTTAAGAGGTGTACGTTTTATAATACTCCCTCTGTTTAAAAAAGAATGACTTATTTTGACTTGACACAAAGTTTAAGAAAATAAAGAAGACTTTTGAATCTTTTGGCCTTAAATTAAAGTTGTGTCAAATGTACCAAAATGTCCTTTAATTTTGTGGTCCTAAATATGTCATGTGGAAAGTTGAAATTAAAGTATTGCCAAAAAAATAAATGAATCATTCTTTTTTAGACGGACTAAAAAAAAGTAGATCATTCTTTTTTAAACGGAAGAAGTACGATTTAAAGGGTATTCAAATACTTGGCGGAAGAGACGTAATAAATGAGTTTTATTTTGAAAAACAGAACATACTCATGTAGTCATGTTCATGTCAATATTGCTTAGAGTTAAGACAAATCCAATCTGGGATTTGATCTTATAAAATAATAAAATATGGGTTGCTACCTATTACGTACAAGGAACATTAACTAACTAATAAAGTTTGGGAAATTAAATGTGTTTTTCAAGAACCCACCTGTTTCACAGTAGTAGTAGTTTATTAGAATTGAGAGATGGCATAAAATGATAGGTGGTCGGAGGATTAAAACTTACACGCACTCGTAATATACATCAAGCAAATATATGCATATCATATATTTGAATTTAGAGTTCACATTAATTAACCATGATCAATTAACATGTATTTTACTTAATTTAATTACTTAACCATGATAAAAAATATTAGTTTGATGTAAACACCGGATGCATGTAAACTTTTACCGTGAATGAAGTATTGTAGTATCGGAGTCACCTAAATAATAATAAAAAAATTGGGTAGAGTAAATATTGTCGTATCGAGTTCACCTAAATTAATAAAATTCCATGCCTAGAATAAAAATTTTTATTTTTAGAAAAACTACTAACACTGAACAAATAATATATTTGAACTCGTAACTTAAAAGCGTTATGACATTTAATACTAATAACCTTAAAACTTAAACTCATAAACTTCAATTTTAACTCTGCCTCTAGACTCTCATAAAATATGACCTAATTTTAGTTGGAAATCTCTATAATGCAATATTATTACGTCAATCCCCATGATATTTTCTGCCATGTGCACTACATTGTCCTTTTACAAATTAATAGTGCATCGGATTATTGATGTGCAAATATCTCTAGTAGGCACCACTAAAACAATGTGGTGCAGCAGATGGAGTTACTCCTCCCTTAATCAGAGGTTTCGGATTTGAGTTTTGGGTATGAAAAAATTCTTGGTAGGGAGCGCTTCTCCACAAATGGTGCCTTACACGGCTCAAATCTGAATTAGTTGAATTCTAATGTGAATACCGAACACTGAATGGGAACCAAAAAAAAAAACTATCTCTAGTAGGCCTATGGATTAATTGTGATTTTGTTTTTCATTTAGTTTTAGCTTTTGTTTTAGGGGTTTGGGGGTGTTCTTGCTTAGTGGTAAAAGGTTAGGTGTTAGATTTGAATGTTGAATTAAGTTGAAACAACCTTTAAAAATAAACACTCGAAATAATAAATCTATAGTTAAATGAATAATCGATATATTAGGAATTACAGAAGTATAATAGAACAGTAAAATAGAAAAAAGATGAGAAGCAGAATTCAAATAATTGGGATGAGAGATGCAGAGTTTGATTAAGCATAATAAAAACATGCATAAACTTTTTTTTTCTCTAATCCTAACTCCTATTTAATTAATTCAGAACTCTCCAACATTTTAGTCGGCTAAATATTCCTAATTCAATCAATTCACAATATAATTAAGTTCCTAAGAGAATTATACTTGGAGTATATTTTTTTCTCTAAGAAATAAGCTATTTCTTCCGACTAATATGATTTTGTTAAAAGATGTTGACAACAATTAGAAGGTTGAAATTATGATTTTTTTTTTCTTTTTGAAAAAAATAAAAAATAAAATTATGGGGCTTTAGATACTTGCATAAACAAAATTTAAGCCTCATCCTAAGATAAACAATACTAATTGAATAATCTAATAAACCAAGTATTATCCATTTTACCAAACATTAGGTGTACGTTTTAAGTGATTTAAAGGACACCCAAAAATACTTGGTGGAAGAGACGTGGTAAATGAGTTAAGCGACAACGATCATTGTGATGGACTAATAAGTACTTTTCATCCGTATCTAAATGTCTCAAGTTCGAACTCATTTGATATAAAGTCGTCTTTATTAGCGAATGTTTTACTCTTTACTTCCTAATATGTGACTTTCCAGTATGAATTCAAATTTTATCATACTCTAATGCGAATATCAAATATCGGAAATCTCATAAAAAAAGTTAAAAGTAATTAATTGACTGGATTTTATCATGAAAAAACAGAACAAACATATCGTCATGTCATTGCTTTTTAACTAATCCAAATTGGGATTTAATTATTAAAAAAATGTGGTGATACCTTTACCGTATAATAAGTAGCACTAACTAACAAAGTATGGCAAAAGTGTTGAATTATTGTGTTTCAATTAGGAAAAGGACAAGGGACCTACGTGTACATACAAATATTTATCAAGAACCTAAGTATTTTAATTCGAGAGATGGCATAAAATCATTGCCGGATGGACCATTTGTTATTTATAACGTTTTTCGGGTACAAAAATCTGCATATACATGCAATGAAAATTTTCCTGACTATACTCAAGGTTATGAAATTTTCAGAATAAAATGGTCTTCAATTCGAACAATAGCGGTACTATCAAAATTAATACCAAATCCAAATCCGAGTGACGACGACGGCGCAAGGTACCACCTTGTTTTTACCTCACTATCCATGTGGAGTTAGTATTTCTCATTATAAACATATACAAGTTCTCTTCTCCCACCAATGTGGAGAATTAATAAACTTTCCTTTGAAAAGAATAGACTTTCTAATTTGAAAGTACACTTTCTAATTTTGGTGTCTCTCTTTCCCTCTATTTTTCATTTACACACACATTGAACTCAACACCATTGCACTATCAGCTTCATCTAAAATTTCAGCAAAAAAATAAAAAAAAATTCATCTAAATTAAATATTTTTTATGTAGAGTTTATATTTATTTTTATTTTATTTTTTTTTGTAGAAAAACTCATTAAAGCAATAACAAAGAGTATATTTCAACTCAAAATTTAAAAATATAATAGATTTAATATAAAAACATTAAAAATTAATTTCATAAAATTTAAATTCTAAATATACTTCTCTCGAATAAATACCGACCTAATTTTAGTTAGAGATCTCATAATAATACAATGTCAATCTCCATGATATTTTCTGCCATGTGCATTACATTGTCTTTTTATAAATTAATAACTATCTTAGAAGTTGTATGTATTAAATGTTATTTGGTTTTATTTTAGTTTTAGCTTTTATTTTGGTGGAATTAAGTGGGGTTGGCGGTGTTCTTTCTTCGTGGTAAAAAAAAGTAGGTGTTACTTTTGAATGTTAAATTTTGCTTGAAGATAATTATATTTGGATTTAAGTTTAGAGTACCTTTAAGGTTTGTTTTGTTTTGTTTTTAGCTTTTAAAATACAACAACAACAAACCCAGTGTATTCCCACTTAGTGGGGTCTGGGGGGTAAGAATTACGCAGTCCATACCTCTACCTCTGATGAAGTAGAAAGGCTGTTTCCGAAAGACGTTTTTAGCTTTTAAAATAAGTTCATAAATTCAGTTTATTTTGAAAAATATTTTTTCCAAAAAAAAATAAATTTGTGTTTGATCAATAAGCTTAAGAAATACTTTTGCAAACCAAGCTTGGTTGGCCTAGTGGTTAGCTCACTAGGTCGCTTAAGCAAGTGTCGGAGGTTCGATTCCCGCTTTTTTCATGCAGCAATCAATTGGCCAGCAGCAAACCCTTAAATGGAGCTCAGATTCGCGGAGGATTAGTCCTTGGCATGTCGGGTTAGGGAGATCCACCTTGAGAAACCAAAAAAGAAAAAAATACTTTTGCCAATTGTTAGCCTGTTCAACTGAGCTCAAAAGATTCTTGTCAGTAAATGTTTAGAATATTATGATTGTTGATGATAATATTGGTGATATTGCAAGATTCAACACTTACGTGAACCGTATCTTTGACATAAACTTGACATGTTAATGTATATCGGGTAGGTTGAAAAAGCTACTTAAAAGAAAAGAGAGCCAATAGGATCGATTAGGACAGGGCAGACATATAGCCAATTTTTTTATGCTTCAGCACCCGTTAAATCCAACATAATTTAGATAAAAGATTTAGAAAAACACCTAGTAATCCAAGAAGATAGACGAATATTTTACTTTTCAGATGAAACCTTTAAACTTTGAACGTCAATATGTGTATACAAACATTTCAAATACGTACAATTCACAAATCCTGAGTTCGTCTAACACAAATCTTTCGAATACCTACAAATTCATAAATCCTAAGTTCGTCACTAGATCAAGATGCCCTTATTTCACAACGCTATAACATTCTCAAGTTAGAGTTAACCACAGAAGCAAGAGGCTGATAGCCAAACATCATTTGGACCTGATTGCTACTTGTTAGTAAAGATTAACATCACTGGATCTGATGCCTGTTGAGCTTGAAATTGCATGTTAACTTTTTTGGGCCAAGACAGGTTTAGCCCATCCAAAGTAGAATTTTCAGGTTGGACCAAGACAGATTACAGCCCATTGCAATGTTATTGTGGCCCATGACTAGGAAAAATAGGCAAAAGGACACATTTCACAATGCTAATTAGAAAGGGCAAACAACATTAAATCCCGACCGTTTGGAGTTTAATTAAAAAAAATCTCAATATTTTTGTATAATTACTAAAAAACTCAATTTTGGAGTCAAGATATATAATTAGTTTTCGATACATCCAATGAAGATACGTTTTTTCCTTTATAAAGATACATAATTAACTCCCGATATATTTTTTCCTATTTTAGGTCTGTCGAGATACGTAAATACATCAATAAAGATATACAATTAATTGAAATTTTTATAATTACTTTGTAAGAATGAGGATTTGTATAAATATAGCCACTATCTCAAAGCTAATCAACATTTTACCCACATTAATTTGTGATCAGTTGGAAGGCTTGGACAAGCATAAATTATTCCTTTTAGTATTTGCAAAAGTTCTTTTAAATTGATCAACCAAACATAAATTTTGAGTCTTCAATTTTATGTATCATTTCAGAAAGCAATTCGGACAAAAATCATTTTGTAATAAATAAGCACATTTTGAAAGTTGGGTCAAACAAGCAATAAATAACTTTGGACTATATATCTAGATTAATAGTTCGTTAAATGTTTCAAGTTGGTAAAATCTAACGCTTCAGTTCTATTTCTTTGACGATGATGATAGAAGCCATTTATTCGCTGCTTAAAAAATTATAAACAATGTAATTAATTTCAATGATATGATAATGTGCAATGACTCCACTAGAGATGGACTTCAAACTCGAAATTATCTTTTCTAATTTATTGGAACAGTTAAATAATCCTTCTCTTTATTTTTATTTTTTCGATTTTCCAAACGGTGTCTGGTACCTCGCATTGGAGTCCGACTAATCTGAATTCGCGTCATGTAGGGCTCCATTCGAGAGAAAGCGCTTCCTACCAAGGATTTTTTTCATACCCAGGACTCGAATTCGAAACCTCTAATTAAGGCAGGAGCAGCCTCATCCGCTGGACCACATCTCCTTCTCTTTATAAAAACGTGAAATACCTAACGAAAGACCTAACAAAGTACTAATGAATCTAAATAAATTTCTCTCTCTATGATGACCTAAAAAGTACTACTAACTAGTGGCCGTTTGGCCCTGAATAATTTTTATTTTTGTGTAGTTGAACTTCAATACTTGATCATAAAATTTTGGGAATTCAAGTTTCACTTTAAATTACTCACAAAAATTCAAAAACCACGTCAATTTATGTTCACATCAAATACAAATTTAATTTTTAAATATTATTTTACGCTTAAAAAATGAATTCTTTTTTTTTTTTTCAAAGCTTAATATTTTCATTTACTTCTAGATAAACTAGACACAAGAATCAAACCACGTTAAGTTTCAAACATTCAAGGTGTGTTTTGGAATATGGTGGCAGCTAGGCAAGAAAATTGTGATTTTTGATGGTCTTTTTAAGCTATCCTATATGGAGTATTAGTCCTTGCTCGGCACGAGCTTTGTAAGAATTAAATTATATATAGTACGATATAATTTATGTTATATTATGATATGAACATATAAATTTATGGCGGGTGAAATCACTTAGTTTTTTTCCGATGGAGTGTTAAAAGACAAAAGTTAAACGAAAATAAAATATCATCTCAAAATGAAAGTGTACGTACAATGACCCTTGAAAAGATGAACTAATGTTTTTTTCCTTTTTTATGAAAGTATCATCTTTTAGGTCCCCCTAAACATGTTCTAGATAAATGGTTTAGTTGGTTTAATTAAATTTGACACGTAAAACTGTACCTACCCCTTTAATTCAGCAACATAGAAATTGTGTGAAGACTAGAAATTTCTTCCTCTCAAAACACAAATTGCCACATAGTACTCTCACCTACCCCATCATCCCACAAAATAAGACCAAAATATTTAAGTAGTGGTGAAAAAATCAACTTTTTTCGCAGCAATAATTGTGAACAAGTTGTGATAGGAAGCTGCAGACAAGCTTACAATATGGCATATTCACGTGTAGGGCTTAAATAATAATTATGGAGTACTGCAAAAAGAAAAAAGAAAAAAAATCGTCTTTTGGTCAAAAATGTACTAAGAAATACTAATAGGATCCTTGTCAAACTCGTGACCAATTGCAAAATAACATTTGAGTATGATTGTTTGGCTCAAGGAATTAGGAAAAATAATCTCAATTTTCACTAAAGTCGTCTTTATGTGTTCTATAGAATAGGTTCGGGTCATAAAATCAGCTTTATAATTTAACTTTAAGTTTATTACAATTCATTTAATTTATAGTGTTTGAATCAGTTATCAGTCCTTTTTGATGAATTTCGTAAACACTTTAACAAACTACAAAGTTCGATGAAAGCACTACATTCGAATGAATTCATACCTAACATGCATGTAATATTTTACCTAAATCCTCCCCTTTTTGAATAACAATGATTTTCAGATAAATTTACATGTTGATTAATTTTATAGTGTACATATTATTTTTATTAACATAAATAATGTTGAGTAATTTTTTTTTTCCATCAAAATTTGAACGTATTCGATTCCTTGAATAAAGCAAAAAAGGGCCATGCTATAACCTGCTACTCTCATGGAACCATTATGTGGACCCTTCACAAATAATTCAACACATAAATGCCAATTAAAATTTCTATTTTTCTATTCAAATTATTTTCACGTACACTTACCTAATTTGCTTGCATGTGAAATAATTAGCTCTGTCTAGTCATCCAAAGACATTTGTAGAATTGTATGTACTCTAATTAAACGACACTCATATTTATCTACGTCAAACACGACAATATTTAGAGAAATTTTATATTATTTCTGTTAAAATCCAAGCAGCAACAAACCAAAAAAGATAAAAAGAAAATAAAAGAAATCTTTTGTTTTGCTTAATGCTTGTGATGTAATGAAATTAGGACGAGTATTTACTTTTATAGAATAATTTATATTTTATTGTATACATTTTATTTTGCACAAGCGATTGATCATATGATGCCATGTGTTGTTTAAGATAATTTTTTAGTGGGTTAGTTAGTAAAAGGTTTATTGATTCTCCTTTTTTCTAACAACAACATAACATACCTAATAAAGTGAGGTGTAGGAAGAAGAGTATGTATAGATGCAATAAAAAATTCGTATAAATTCTCGATTTAAGTAAATCATAAAAAAATTAAGTATTAGAAGAAAATACAATATTCATAAAGAAAATAATAGTGACGACAAATAATAGTAACAACAAAGAATACAATAATCGAAGCAAAAAACCGCAAGTAATAATAAATTAAAGAATAAAATAATAAGAGGATCATAATAACGATATTGACAAAGGAGATAGATGACACTTGATTACCTGTTAACCTTCTATTGTATTTATTGATCGATCTCCATAACATTTCATCTAGAATCATGTCCTTGATAAGACGATGCATATATCGTGTCCTCTCTATTCACCCCTTTTCGATTATCTCTACGTAATCTAAGATATGTTGTTAAAATTTAAAACTATAACTATGACTCCATGACTTCATCATCTTCTAATTTATAATATGGTATTTAATATATATTACATTAAGTTAAAATGATGAGAAATAAAGAGCATGAAGTAATTAAGTGTATGGTCAATGGTCACCATATATACAAAAGTCAAAATGAAACGATACGATTAATTAATTGGAACTTCGTCGATTAACCAAAACAGACGAAATTTCTAACTTGTAGCTGCGAACATGGAAAATAATTGTTTACGCTGATTTTCTTGTAATCATTTCTTCTTCATTAATTTATTACTATAAATCAAATTTTAGGTGGAATACGTCTACAATTTTGCTGACAAACTGAATTAGGTAGATATGTTAATTACATAAATTATATCTTCCTTTTACGCATGATAAAAAAAATAAATTTTAGGCTTAACTCAATCTGTATAAGAAATTCATGGATCTTATCTCTTAGCGGTGAGACTCTTTCCATATATCATCCCTGACCCTTCCCCAACACTCAAATCTCGACACTCTTTATTGGGGGTTCCACCCGATCCGGTGCGTGCACATTCATGGATTAAGGCTAGTTTTCATCCCCTTCAATCAATCCTCGAGGACTCACATTGGATGGTTTAACTCTGATACTATATAAAAAATTGAACTTTGAACCTATTTTATCAAAAGCTAGCTCAAAACTCAAATAGAGCATGGCTGGTCAAATCTTATAAAAACTCAAAATAAGATTGCATCTAATATCAATCTAAAATTTTAATTATTCATCACATATCAACATTAATTGAAGTATGAATATTCCAATACTTATTGAAATTAATACATATAAAAAAATACATATTTAAAATGATTAACTTATCTACTCAAAAATACCAATGTGTTCTAGCCTTCTAATGAAAAATATTTATGAGACAATAAAATACCTCAAAACTCAAACAAATTAGCTCGTGTATGTAGCAATAAATACGACAGCGTGCAATTATTTTACTATAGAAAAAAAATAATCAGATCTAAGATTCTAGGAGATAAAAATAAAAAAGCCACAAGCCGAAGAGGCTGTTGGTACCTTTGGCAGGGGTTTGGTGGGACTTGGGAAGGGGAAATATTGACTGTTGGAAGCCATGAAAAGGGAATATATGTTTTTGGTGAGTTAGTCAAGATTTTTATTAAAAAAAATTTAAAATATATATGTGAATTCAAGTTCAACATATACTATACATAAATAAAAAATAATTTTAATAATATATAAATAATATAATTTATTATTGAAAAGAATACAATGAACTCCTTAATACATGCTCGCGCCATTCCTATATGCTTTGCTGTAATACGTTTATTGTGGACATAATAACTGATGCATCAAAGATGTGTTATGTTTCTTTATAATATTTGAAACTTTAGAGTGGCTACGATGCAATTTGGTAACTTTAATAAATTGTACTGTTTTAAATGTATTTATAATCGAAAAGGTTGTATTTGACTAATTCATTTGAAAACACATTTTTTAATATTTAATAATCAGATTATATTTGATCAATATTCTTTTAGTGCTTTTATATGTAATTAAGAGATTATGAATAATTTGGTAATATAAATTATAATTAAGATTCTTGCTTTGAAAACGCTAATTTTCTATTCATATTTAGTGAAAAAAGGTATAAATTTATAACTTTTTCCCGCTAAAAGCTACTTCTGATGTAACTGAAAATTACCATTTTTTTTCTTTTTTCAATATTTTAAATCTAATAAAAATATTTTTCTGTAAAAAAATTAGAATTCTACTAGCTTGATCAAACTAAATACTAAATTATTTATTCTAACAACCACAGCAAATTGCCTTGAGGACCACTACTAGGAAATGCAGTAGTTGGGGGACATGGGGGTGCTGTCGATAAGATCCACATTTTTCATGTGTTCTTTTTAAAAAAAAAAAATTAAAAAAATCGAGATTTAGAAAAAATAGAATAAAATTAAAGGAAGACTCACTACACCAAACCAATAATGCACCATCACTTTTAAATTATTTTTAAGGTAGAAATATGGTAAGAAATTTATTAGTATTGAATGTTTATATTAAATTAATATAATTTGACATAATTGGGTGATCTAATAAATATATCTATTAATTAATTATAGTTTCATAAAAGTCTACACTTAGAAATACTTCATAGAAGAATTGATTTGATATAAATATCTGATAAAAATAAATTTTTATAGCACAAATACATTGGAGTAGCGAGCGTAGATTTGTTTTACGTGATCTTATGAGTAAAAGTTTTATATTTAAATTTTATTTTGAAGACTTCATTAGTAGAGAGCGTTAAAATCTCCTATACATCAACAACATACCTAGCTAGTAAGCGATAGAATGTCATATGATTAAATAGATTTGTTTGACTATAAATTAGTCAAAATCCTCTATAGTAAGTTTTAACATGATGTGAATTCTATAGTAGATTACATTACAAGCACTAGAATGCAACTTTAATTATGTACGATCTACGACCTAATTATAAGGAGAAAATAAAAGTACATTTTATATTTTAAATTAAGCAATTTAATGTTAGAAATCATCGATTTTGGATAAGAATACAAGTTTATCAATGGTAAACATCAATTTATAAAAAAATACACATTGTTGAATATATAATGTATGAGCAATTATTTGTTAACTCGATGTGATGAAATATATATATATATATATTTTTTTTTGCTTTTAATCAAAGACCTTAGAGTTCAAATAGTAATGGAGAAAAATCTAATTGGAGTCTCTTTCTCCCTTAGATAGTTGTTACACCAGAACAAACAAATGGAATCTAGCATATAATATGTGAATTTGACTTTGGTATTTTTTATTTTTTATTTTGGTGGTCCTATAATATGTAGTTGAAGAAATTCATACAGAGTTAGATTATATTGATTTGATTAGAATTTACCTACCATTCATAAATGGTGATTAATTAAATTTCATAACTCTTAATCTGTTGACCACCTACCCCTTTAACAGCTAGTATTATTCCAAATTATGAAAATAAACTAAAATATTAAATTAGATAAGTAACTTTTTTCGCTTTTCTTCCCCTATATATTATGGTTAACATTCTTTGAGGCTTCTCCGTCTCAAAGGGAAACACAAAAAGTTTTCATATATATTGAATTCTTATTTTCTCTGTTTCCCTTTGAGTCCTCCGAATGGCCGGCCAAACAGTTATTGTTTCCGGGTTAAACCCGGCGGCCATTCTTCAGTCAACAATCGGCGGAGCTCCTCCTTCTACCGCCGCAGCTGCGGCGGAGAACGGTGACACCACCAGAAAAGTTGTTCCTCTATCAAAAGATGCCCTTCAGGATTTCATGGTTTCCATCATAACCCAGAAGTTACAAGGTGAAAAGAAGCCGTTTTATGTGTTAGATTTGGGGGAAGTTGTTTCCCTGATGGATCAATGGAACGTTGCGTTGCCGAATGTTCGTCCGTTTTATGCTGTGAAGTGTAATCCTGAACCTTCATTCCTTTCTATGTTGGCTGCTATGGGTTCGAATTTTGATTGTGCTAGCCGTGCTGAAATTGAGTACGTTTTGTCTCTTGGTATCTCGCCGGAGAGGATTGTATTCGCTAACCCATGTAAGCCGGAATCCGATATCATTTTCGCCGAAAAAGTTGGAGTCAATCTCACAACTTACGATTCAGAGGACGAGGTTTACAAGATCAAAAAGCATCACCCAAAATGCGAGCTTTTGCTCCGTATCAAACCGATGAACGATGGTAATGCTAGATGTCCAATGGGTCCAAAATACGGCGCTTTGCCTGAAGAAATCGAGCCGCTTCTCCGTATAGCTCAAGCTTCCCGGCTCACTGTCTCCGGCGTCTCCTTCCATATCGGCAGCGGCGACGCTGATTCCAACGCTTATTTAGGCGCCATAGCCGCAGCCAAGCAAGTTTTCGAAACGGCAGCCAAATTCGGCATGTCGAAAATGAATGTTCTAGACATCGGCGGCGGGTTTACCTCCGGCCACCAGTTCACCACCGCAGCAACCGCCGTGAAATCAGCTTTACAACAACACTTCTCTAACGAACCGGAGCTCACCATCATAGCTGAACCGGGTCGGTTTTTCGCAGAAACGGCGTTCACATTGGCAACAACCATCATCGGAAAAAGAGTACGTGGAGATTTACGTGAATACTGGATCAACGACGGGTTATACGGGTCAATGAACTGTGTACTTTACGATCATGCAACGGTAACGGCGACGCCGTTGGCATGCATGTCGAATCGGGTCAACCTAAACTGCAGCGGGTCGAAAATGTTTCCGTCGACTATATTCGGGCCCACGTGTGATGCACTTGATACCGTGTTAAGGGATTACCAGTTACCGGAACTGCAGGTTAATGACTGGTTAATTTTTCCTAATATGGGTGCTTATACTAAAGCTGCTGGATCAAATTTTAATGGATTTAATACTTCTGCCATTGTTACTCACCTTGCTTATGCTTATCCAAGTTGATAGGATTTAATTAGCAAGGGGTTGTAATTTTATTTTTCTTATGGGTTTCCAATTTTGTTGTTTTGTTAATTTATTTTTCAATCAGCTTGTAGTAGTTTTATCGTTGTCCCATAAGAAAAAAACAAGGATTTGCCCTTAATAAGATTTTGTTTATTTTAACTCTTCCTACTTCCTATAAACAGCAAAGTGGTTAGATTAGCATAGTATGTAAAGTTAGTTGGGTGCATGTATTCTATTATATATATTCTTGGGAATTAATAGAAAAATTGTCTCGTTTCTTGAATATTATTTAAAACGATACATTCAAATATTAAATTAGTGTTTTTAATATTTATATGTCAAAATATTCCAATTTCATGTTCAAATGGTCCATCTTAAGTTAAATTCATTTAAAATCGTGTTTAATTGGTTCACTTATGGCTATGCAAAAATTGAATCGATCAATAGATCGAATCGATAAAAAAGTTATTTGTTTATTATTATTGGGTTATTGGATTAATGGGTTTTAAATGATTTTATAAAAAAGTTATTGGGTTATTGGTTCTGTTTGATTCTTTCTTATTGGGTTATTGGGCAAAGCCGATAACCCAATAAGAATATATATATGACTTATTAGATATTTCTCTTAATTTCTCTTTAATCTCTATCAATTAACAAGCCTGTTATTTCAATTATATAAATACTCAATTTCTCTTAACAACATTTAGTTCAAATTTGAAGATTCTTGTAAACTTAAACAAATTATGTAGAATTTTTGTTTGCAATTAAGATGCTAGTTACTACTATTTCTATTTTAGGAGTATTTTCTTATCGGTTAAATCGAAAACTGAACCGTTAAAGATTAAAAATCGATAAATCGAAGACCGATAAAAAATATCTTATTGGTTTGGTTATTGGTTTAGCATATTTAAAAATTAAAAATCGATAATCAAACCAATAATATATAAAATCGAATCGACCGATGCTCACCCCTCCGTTCACTTAATTTGTAAATGAAATTCTCGCTCAAAATTTCTCAATTTCAAGCTCTTAAATTCTTAAAATTTGAAGAATCAACTATTCTATTCGTGTACTTTCACATGCCACTATTTTTTCTAATTGAATTTTTATTTTTATTTGTCATTTTTGACATATCAATAAAAGATAAAAGATTTGCTCATTCTCCAAATTATTTTCAAAATATATTGCTTTAACAATAATTAATAAAGGTACAACAACAACATACGGGGTAGGTTTATGCAAATCATACCACTACCTCAGGTGAAATAGATAGGCCGTCTCCGATAAACCCCCAGCTTAGGACCGATAACAAAATAACAAACACAAAATATAAATGCATATAAACTAGTACAGTATACAGAATAAACTAACACCGTTAGCCATAAGATCGTTAATAAAGGTAATATGATAAAAATTATTATATTAATAATTATTTTCTTAATGATCGTGGCATGTCAAAAAAATAAAAGCAAACAACGAGAGTAAAATTTTTGAAAATAAACTTTCTTTTTCATTTTTGTTCCACGTCAGTACCT
Source organism: Capsicum annuum (assembly GCF_002878395.1). Taxonomy (NCBI): domain Eukaryota; kingdom Viridiplantae; phylum Streptophyta; class Magnoliopsida; order Solanales; family Solanaceae; genus Capsicum; species Capsicum annuum. Next base: position 230,119,239 of record NC_061114.1, on the reverse strand, counting down.
ATTGAAGTCCAATTATTACGATCTCATCAAGCATTTTTGTCGTGCACTGTATGGACGATTCACTGCACGTCAATCGCGCGAGTTGGCACTATACTTTGGGTCCCATAATTGACAAAACAAGCATCTAAAGGTCAAATTGGTTCCTAAACGATTTAGAACTAACACATAGCAGACAAAAATATTCGTACAAGTTGAATTGGTATATCATTGATTTTGAATAATCATCTTATAAAAGGATTTGTGAGATTCTGTAAAAAAAGAGCAAGTTGAATTCGAGATAAATGGATTCTTTTGAATTTCTGAAAAAACAAAACAAAAAAAAAAACTGAAGTTGTGGCTTATAAATGAAAAAAGACATCGTTTTCGTCTTAAACTATACTCGAAAAGTTTAAGATACACCTAAATTATTGATTAGTCATCTAATCCGTCACCATTATTATTTTGGCTAACAAATTTTAAATTTTTAATATTTTTTAATAGATTTATTTCAAATCACTAATTTCGAACTAAGTTTAAACGGGTTCGTCGGAATCCAATGACTCGCGATATTTGTTGGAGCCTTTTATCATCTCCGTTAGCATCAGTAGACTAAATGGACCTATAGCCTATGCTTTCTTCTCATCGAATTCTTTCTCAATTAAATCAAGATACAAACTTTCAATAACTTTAGATGAATTGAAAAGTTTGCAACTGATTTTTCCAACAAAGGACACAACTTGTTTCTTCAAATAGTCCCAAACTCAGTAGAGGAAAATCTTTAATTAATGGAATATCCTCATAATTCTCAGTTTCAGGCAAAACAAGTTTTCCTTCAATTTCCTAGAAGTATGAATCTGTTGAAACTTCCCAAAACTCAATTCAAGAAAAAAAAAAGGAATTTAAACATGATTTCTGGGCTTGAGAGCTTTAATAACCCGAAGTTGATATGGATTGGTGGACCGTATGAAAGGTAAATGAGGAGTGCAAAGTTGCATTAGTAGTCCAGTAGGCTATTTGCAGAGGAAACACAATCTTGAATTGATAGTGAAGAAAAAGAAAAAAAACTGAACAATGAATGTTTTGGACAACAATGGAGATTTTGAATATTGAAGAAAAAGAAAAAAAATTGACCTCATAACAATGGAGGTTTGGGACAACAATGAAAATTCTAGATATTGAAGAAGAAAGAAAAAAAATTTAAATTAAAAAGAAAAAGGAAAAGTTTATGAAAATAATAAATTTATTATCTTTTTCGTATCATGCTGATGTGGCGTTGACGTGGTAGGCGCGTGTATAACACCACACTACGTGCAAGTGGTATAATGCCTGACAGGGTGGAAAAAGTATCACTTTTTTATAGTTTAGGTGTGTAATAGGTCACTATTATAATTTAGGCGTGAATTAGACTTTTTGTGTATAGTTTAGGTGTGAACTAGACTTTTTGCTCTATCGGCTATCCACGATTTATTCAGTTTTTCATGTTTCAAAAATACTACCAAGACTTAAACCATGTTACTCTATGTTTAGATATACTAATCGTAATTTTCCTCTTCTTTTTATTTTTTCTATTACAGTATTTTTTACATAACTATAAAAGCATTTATTTAATGAACAAAAAAAAAGCTTTCTAGAAAAAATAGACATAGTTTAGACTATGGAGTGAAAATAGGAATTATATTTCTATTGCAATACAAATAGAGTAAACGCAACTAATAAAGTTGTTGTCAGATAACCTAAAAGTCCTAAGTTCAAATCATGAAAAAAACATTTTACAATAATATAGTATAAATAACATAAGATAAGATCGGAAACAATTAATTCTTCTGATTCGGCCCTTCTGGGAACCTTCTATATAAGAGAAGTTTTAGTATATCAGAATGGGTGTTTATTGCAATACAAATATAGTTTGCTAATAGTGCTAGAAGACAAAGAGGGTGAGATTCCCTCCTGATTTATTGGAGAACTATCTAAGGACGACGAATCTAATGAATAAATCGAACAATTTCACTTTACAGGCCATCCATACATGTGAACCCCAACTTGCTTCTAAACTTTAAATTTATATATTCTCATAATATCTCATATCTGTCATTTTTACACCAACCACAAGTAAAATATCAATCACTTTATAAATAAAAATCAAGAAAATATTCCTTCTTTGCAGGTCCACCTTTGCTATTTCAAAAAATAAAATAAAATATATATCTTCTAAATAATATATGGTACTCTCTCCGTCTCATTTTATTTGTCTCAAATTGGGATGACATAACTATTAAAAATAATAATAAATAACATGGCTAGTTTACCATAATAACCCTATTAAATGATATTTACATTTTACTTTAAAGAAAAAGTAATTAATGCAAAGGGTAAAATAAGGATTTTTTTTTTTTTTGTCTTGATAAGTAAAAGAGGACAAGTAAAATAGGACATTAGATTAGAAAATTTGAGACGGAGGAAGTAATATAATTTAATTATCTTCATGTATATATGTGTCAAAAGCTCAAAAGACAATGAAAAGGGACGGAGGAGGAAGGTATATTATTTCTTACTTCAATGTAGTAATAAATATGGATATTTAGTTTTATTAATCAAATTTAATTTAACTTTTAATTATTCGATCAATAATTGTTAAGGTAAAGGGTCAAATAAATGATGCTTTATGAAATATATATAATTTTCGTGTATATAAACTTAAAGAAAACAAAAATATGGGCATTATATTTGTCACCTTATTTTATTTTATTACAAACAGAATGCTCTCATCTCATCTACACACTAAATAATTCCTATTTTTTTTGTTTCTTCATTCGGTGTCCGGTACTCATATTGGAGTTCGATTAATCCGGATTCGTGCCACGTACAGCCCCATTCGGGGGAAAATGCTCCCAACATAGTTTTTTCCATGCTCAGAGTCAAACCCTCGACATCTGGTTAAGGGTAAAACAGCCTCATCCGCTGCACCACAACCCATGTTGATAAATAATTCCTATTCAAGATAAGAAAAGACCGTCGTCGGCAGCCAGAAAGAGTTAAAAGAAAAAATATTTATCTGTCATCTTATAATTATGTGATATTTTTCCATCAATGTGTGATACCTACATTGAAATTTTAATTAATTTGGGTTACGTATTGTAGGATTCATTCTGAGGGTGATGCTCCTAGTAAGAAAAAACGCTCCTAACAAGATTTTTTTCATATCCAACTTTAAAATTAAAATATTTAATTAAAAATAAAGCAGTCTCATCACTCTTAACTCATATTGATTAATCATGAAAATTACGTCGATGGAAAGCCAACATAGTAGTAGTTCTCTTTCCTTATCAAACAGTAATCCTTTTAAAACTGCATAGCAATTTCTGTTATGAGTCTGGTGCATCATGAAGGACTTTGTGATATCATATCATACAATAGTATTTTCTTTCACACTAATATTTCATATTTTCATCTAACTATTTTATGTGATTATTCCCTATGTCTCACCTTTTTTTTTGGGGGGGGGGGATAAGAGGATGATTATTCCCTATGTCTCACGTTACTTAGGCCATCTTGCTATAAATAAATACCCTAGATTATTTGTTTACTTATCAAATTAAGATAAAATTAATTATTTCCTTATTTTATTTTAGTTGATCCTCTTATTAAAAATATTTATTTTTATTTAGTTGTGTGCACATAATACATCATCATGGTTTCGAGAAGTAAAATAAAATATATGTCTTACAATTAATACATCATAAGATAATTCAATTTTCTTCTTAATATATATATGGGTCAAAAACTCAAAAGACAATAAAAAGGGATGGAGAGAATAACGTCTATCATTTCATACTTCGAACGTAGTTTCTAAGGATGTATATTCAACTTTATTAATTTAATTTGATTTAGCTTTTTAATTCTTCCATCAATTATTGATAATGAAAAGGATCAAATAAATGATGCGTGATGAAGTATATTTAACTCTTGCGTGAATAAACTTTTAGAGAGAAAAAGATATGGGTACTATATTCGTCACCTTATATGTTTTATTTTATATTATTGTCAGGTGAACATACAATACAGAATGAGATTTTCTTTATATTCTAAGAAAACATCATTGACTGCAAGTAAAAAGATTTTCTTAAAAAATTATTTATGTGTCATCATCTAATCATGTGAATTACGTTGGTGGAAAACCAACATTGTGGTTTTCTATCATTATCAACATTAATCCTTTTAAAACTGCATAGCAATTTCTGTTGAGTCTGGTGCATCATAATGGACTTTTTTTTTTTTTTTCCTTCGGTCTCCGGTGTCCGCATTGGAGTTCCGATTAATCCGGATCACGCTTTGTAGGGCCCATTAAGGTGGTAGCGCTCCCAACAAATTTTTTTTCATATCCAGGATCGAACCCTCAATATTTGGTTAAGAATGAAGCAGTCCTATAATGGACTTTGTGATATCATTTCATCCAACTATTTTATGTGATTATGTCATAACACGTACAAAAAAGTAGGTGCATAATTAAATGTGTGCTCAAATACATCATCGTGGTCTTTAAAAATCAAAATTTACTATCAATGAGAAGAATACACAATAGAGAAACACTAAATAAAAATATTAGGGAGGATATGGTTGATTTTTGTCTTTTTGAATTAAATAAAAAGGGGTAAGTGAATGATCAAATTGATATTATTTTTAATTGTCTGGACTTTGAACTGTAGATCGATAATGTCAAAAAAATGTTGTAATAAATTAAGATGTAAGCGTAAAATTATTAAAATACTAGACATGAGTAGCATGATTTGTCAAATCTTAAAGTGCGATTTGGTTCTTGATCTCTTGATAGGGACTTAATTATATTCAAAATTGGTTATAGACATCGTAAGCTAATAATTTATTCGAGAAATAGATCAGACCGAGCCAAATTTGAATTCTTTAACCCGCCATGTCAAAAGGGAAGGATAGCAATTAATCCTCGTTATTAATGAAATCTAAATGATTTCTCAATAAAACATAAGATCATTTAATCAATTGATTATATTTCAAGCTCAAACATTTTTGCTCATCTGTATGATATTCATGAATACAGTATGTAGGACAATAATGATCCAATATATGAATCTTCAGTCTAATTTGAGCTACACTTGCATTTTTTAAAAGGGAACGAATATTAGAAAAAAGTTGACTAATAATAGCCACCCATTTAAAATAATAGTCAACAAATATGATACGAGGTTGAATACGTGGAGACTAAAAAGAACAACGAAACAAAGAAATCAAAACACAAAATTAAAATCCTAAAACTAAGAACATGAAATTAAGATAAAAGATAGAAGCAAGACACAGATATGAAATCTAACAGACTATATATAATGACTATGCGAGGGTCAAAACCTTCTATTAAAAGTTCAGATTAACACTTATACTATTGAGACACCTTCAAGAGGAATGATTTCCTCAAACAAACAATTCCATCAATTTTTTCTAGCAACGATAGTTTTATCCTCAACTCTTACAAGAGGTTTACCCATCAATTCATAATATCAAAAAGTAGTTTAATTAAAAATAATCTAATCTTTATTATTTATAGACTATACTTATAATTATAAAAATATCCTTATGGAAATAATGGTCTTCCTTAACGTGCGGCTTGCATGTTAATAATAATCACTTTGTATTCTTAGCCTCTTTTTCCCCTTTTCGCCTTTCTTCTTTATAATTCCACTTTAACATGTTTTCGAACTTCAATTCTTCATTACATGATGTTAATGAAGCTTGACTTCATCAAAATATATCATTATGAATATTTGAATTTTGATTAGTAAATGTTATTATTTTGGTTGACCCAGCCAAATATGTAACTTAACCATTATCAATTGGTTTAGTGTTCAAGTCCAGTGTGGCCCATAACTAATCCAAACCTTTCCATTTATGAAAAATTTAAAAATGACATATTTGAGGCCCTAATTATTAATTTTGTAGCAACAGTTTCGTAATTACATTTTATAGTAACTTGTATTATATATTTTTAAAAACTGATGCCATAAAAATACATATACAACTAATTTTACCTCCTTTAAATAACTGAAATTTGTTGAGGTAAATATGGTATAATTACCAATTAATTAATTTTGTGGATTCATTTTTCGTTAAAATAACTTCAATCACGTGACTTCCGTTTCAGCTTAACATCATTGATCAAATTTCAAACTTCAGTTTTCAGAATTAACGAGTTCATCTGAGACAAAAAAATCAAAATCAATTTTTCGTTTTTATGAAAAATTTCGCCTAATTCAATTGTGTTTTTATGTTCAACCATTGCTATTGTTCATATGAAATTCTACAGTATCTTCTTCGAATTCAACATCAGTTTCAAAACGAAGCATTAATTTCTTTGAATCAAATCCAATTATAGATTCTTCATTTCAAATTGTTCGAATTCAACTATCAGTTGAAAATTCATCTGTTATTGTTGTTTAAGGTACGTAATCATTAAGTATTTCTGGTTGAATTTTTTGTTTCAACCATTACTGATGCTCCTATTTCGTTTCAATTTTTAATCAAAGCAGGAGGAAATTCAACATATATAACAAAAACCTTCAGAATTAAAATTTTTCGTTGCAAAAATTCAGTTTATTAGTTGTTTCAGTTTTTTAGATTACATTGATCGACTATTTATTTCAGTATTGGTTGTTGTTGTTTTGATCGATTTAACAATTGATAAAATTGTGAAGCTTTGTAGTATATTTTCAAAGTTTTGTATAATCGATTATGAAAATAAGTTAAACAAATTTTGAGTTGAATTTGATTCAATTATTTTATGAAAATCATTGCTCAATGGATGATTGAATTGAGCTGCTGAATGTGATGAAATTCTATTCACACAGTTCAAAATTTAATTTAGGTATGTTCCATATGTATTTTTTGATATGTTTAATGTTAATATTGCATATGTATTTTTGAACAGCTTAATGTTAACACTGCATATGTATTTTTTGGTTTTCTTGTCGGAATTTGATAGTATAACTGTTTTTGCTAATAATATACTTTATTCAAGTTTTTCTTCGGTTCGATTTAGTAATTTCTGTATTTGGTTTAATAATTTTTTTTGTGTTTGTATTTTACGTTAAACAAATTTTATTTAATATTTTTTTTTGAATGGAGATGTTGGCTGTGTAAGTTTGTTTGCAGTTAAAGCTGAAAGTGTTTGTTTTAACAAGTTATAATTTGACAACATGTTTATATTTGTTTATTTTTGGGTTAGATCAAGTAGAAATAGGAAGCATACCAGTGCTTGTGAAGCACTCTGGTCGGTGGATGTATGAAAAAAACTATGATGAATATATCACTGATGCTATACTGTTGAGCACATCAGCAACATTTATTGAGCTGCACGATGAATTGGCATCTCACTTAAGTGTGGATTTAACGAGGAAACGTATTCTAGTGGAATATCAAATTACTGCTAATGCAGGGCAGATAGAAATACATAATGATACGAGTTTAAAGGTGTTTGTATTTCAGAAAAAGCAGATACAAGACATGAATTGTCTTCCTTTATATGTAAGCATTTTGGAGAAAGATGTAGGGAGCAACGTGGCTAGTTCTTCTATGTGTGTTGCTGAAAGAATAACCAACTGTGACAACATTCAAACACTGATAAATACAATAAATGAAGGAGCTTTGGTGGTTTGTGAAGATACACAAGCATTAGATGTATTTGAAATGGATACTGTGGAGTTGATTATCTCAGATCCACATCACAAACATGTTGAGGAAGACCAGGTTTACTTGATAAAAAAAAATTGAAGTCAGTCATGAAGGACTATTCAATTAGGGAGAAGTTTCAAACGCGAAGTAAAAAGTCAAGTAAGAAAACGTCGTACATTCTATATCACTCTATTGTTGTTTAATATTAGTTTAGATATGTATTTTTAAGGCCAAAGTCATCGATAGATACTCAAACTTGTTGCCGAAATTCACTTAGATACCTAAACTAAGGCTTGTTCCTATCAGGCCCCTAAACCTCCCACATTTTTATTTCAAAAAGTACATACAAATGACATTGAGGAAATTATTAAAAAATAATTCTAAAATTAATTTAAAAAAAATATTTATTTTTAAAAAAATTTATATTTTTTTTAAAATGAAATAAATTATTTAAAAAAAATAATTATTTAGAAAAATTATAATTTTTTTTTTAAAATGAAAATAAAAAATGGCGAGGATATAAATTATCAAAAAATAATTATAAAATTATTTGAAAAATAAAAATAAAAAATTGATTATTTTAAAAAAATTATAAAATTTTTTAAAAATGAAATAAATTATTAAAAAATTATTTAAAAAATTAATTATTAAAAAAGTGATAAAACTTTTTAAAAAATGAAAATAAAAAATTGCATTGAGGATATAAATTATGAAAATATAATTATAAAATTATTTAAAAAATAAAAATAAAAAACTGATTATTTTTAAAAAAATATAATTTTTTTAAAATGAAATAAATTATTAAAAAATTAATTATTAAAAAAATTATAAAACTTTTTAAAAAATGAAAATAAAAAATGGCATTGAGGATCCAAATAAATAATTCTAAAATTATTTAAAAAATAAAAATAAAAGACTAATTATAAAAAATAAATTATAAAATTATTTAAAAAATAAAAAACTAATTATTAAAGTGAAATTATAAAATTTTGTAAAAAATAAAAATTAAACACCCCCAGCCCCCGAGCCCCCAGTGTATTTTTTTATTAAAAAAAAAAATTGGGACCCCCTAATGCTTTTTTGCCTAATTATAAAAAAGAAATTATAAAATTATTTGAAAAATAAAAAAATAATTATTTAAAAAAATTATAAAATTTTTTAAAAAATAAAAATAAAACTCCCTCACCTACCCCTAGCCCCCCAACCCCCAACGTATTGTTGTATTACAAAAAAAAAAATTGGGACCCCTAATGCATTTTGTTTTATTAAAAAGAGCCTTAAGTGTTTCAAAAAGAAAAATTTTTGGGGCCTCAATGCCACTTGGCATCTTTTTATTTGTAATTTAATAAAAAAGATGCTCCTCACGCGCCTCCCACGATGACACTGCTCATAGACAAAAAAGGCCTAATTGGAACAAAATGTGGGGGGTTTAGAGGTCTGCTAGGAACATGCCTTAGTTTAGGTGTCTAAGTGAATTTTGTCAACAAGTTTGAGTGTCTATCGATGCCTTTGGCCTATTTTTAAAATACTAAATTATGAGGGATCCAGGTATACGTTGTTTTGCAAATCAAGAAAGTGCGAGTTTTTAATGCGTGCATCAGGAATGGAAGAAACTTGAATGTTTAGAATAAGAGAATTCAGACCTCAACATACGTGCCCGGTGAAGGACAAGATCTATCCAAAGGTGCATGCTATTATTATGTTGATAGGTGGTATTGTTAAATAAAAATTCAAGAACCACAAAAGAAAATACAGTGCAACAGAAATTAGAAATGACATGAAGGAAAATTTTGGTATGAATCTGACATACGCTTTATGTTGGAGGGCGAAAGAAAGAGCATTAGAAGAGTTGAGGGGTAAGTCATCAACATCTTATGGAAAACTGCCATCATACTTATATGTACTGAATACTGCCTATCCAGAGTCACATATAAGAATGAGGAAGACAAATGAGAATGAGTTCTTGTATGTATTTATCGCTCTAAATGCATTCATTAAGGGATTCGATCATTGTAGGCCGATCGTAGTTGTTGATGCTAGTCATCTGAGAGGAATGTATACTGGGGCATTTGTAACAGCATGTACAATGGATGGAGCATGTTAGTATGAATTTGTAATAATTATATTGTAAAACTTGTTGTATGTTTTTGTATTTCTGCGTATCACTTGAAAATACATATCTCCACTAGATATATGCATATCTGTGTAAAATTACCTAGAGTTTCAAAGTTTCATGAATTAAAACATTTAAAAATGATTATGTTTTATGGTTCTGTGTGTCTAAATTTTATTATATGTAATTGATACCATTTATTTGATAAAATATATAGTTTTAATTACCTGTATATATAATAAATACATATGCAGTTCCTATGTGTATTTTTATTTTACTGTGCATAATATTTTGTATATACAGGTCATATATTCCCTCTGTCATATGGTGTGATGATTCTAAAAATGATGCATCATGGACATAATTTTTTCATAATCTAAAGAAAGCGTACGGGGAAAGACAAAACATGTGTGTTGTTTCTGATAGGAATCCAAGCATCATAAAGGCTGTTAGCGATGTGTACAATGATATTCCACATTATGCATGTACGTGACATCTATGGGGGAATGTTAAAATTTTTTACAGAAAGTCACACAATGCATTGTCGGATATTTTTTATACAATGGCCAGATCATATTTAAAGTCAGAATTCCAAATGTTAATGAAAAAAGTTGAGGCAGTTGATATTAGGGTGAAGAATTATTTGAAATTGGCTGGTTACGAAAAGTGGGCTAGTTCCTATGTAACAGTTAATCGAGGGTGGACTTTGACTTCAAACATTGCGGAGTCAATAAATGGAGTACTTGTATCAGCTAGAGAACTGTCAATTTATGACTTTCTTGAGGAGGTTCAATTATTTTTTGCAAAATGAAACTGCGAAAATTGGCAACAGGCTTCATATACCTTCACACCACTCATTGAAAAGTTTTATGACATACTCAAAGAGAACGAGGTTTTGTGTACTCATATGACGGTATGGCCTTTTACATTTTTGGAATTTATACTTCTGAAAAAAATAATTAATAGAATAACTTCCATTAAGTGCTAAATGAATGGAAACATTTAAAAAAAAGACTAAAAAGTTAAGTAAGAAAAATATTATGTACTCTGCATATGTATTTTTACTTTGTATAAGTATTTTTTTCTGAAAAAATGCTGGTGTGCTTACAACATATCGTATAAATATTAATTTCATTTTTTTGTAGCATATCATTAAACTTTTTATTTTTGTATCAGGTTGTACCAGCCACAAAATATTTGTATACGGTACATGACAAACAAAAACACTACATTATTTGCCTCAAAGAAAAAAAATGTTCATGTAATGTATTTTAACTAGATCAGATATCATGTGCACATGCTTGTGCGGTGTTAGAAAAGAAGAATTTTGAGAAGGGTTCATACTATTGTGATTTGTTTAAACCAAAAACAGTTTTGAAAACATATGATGTTCCAATCTACCCGTTGCCACACAAAGATGACTTGGTGAAATAGTACTGCCTCCAAAATACAAAAGACCTCCAAAAAGACCTGCGAAGAAGGATTGTGGAAAATCAGGCTGGGATATGTCTGAAAAGAAGAACATCAACTCATGTGGTGGTTGTGGGGCTAAGGGTCACAATAGGCGTTCCTGTAGGAAATATCGAAAATGAAATATTTCTTTTTCCGTATTATTGCTTAAAATTTTATTTTCATTTTTTATAAACTTGAACTATTTTTTTAATCATCATTTGACAAGTGAACACAGTTAAATCTGAATTCTGCATATGTATATGTTGAAAGATCTGAACATTGCATATGTATTTTGAATGTGCAGTTCATATGTATTTTTAGCATTGAATATACTTTTTAGGTTAAAGTTGGTAACTTTGATTAACCAAACACTTATTTTGTTCGTAATTGTTAATTGATTTAGCCACATATGACATATTCTGCAAATCTATGTTTGAATTTTAAAATCTTAGCGCAACATATTAGTTTATATGATAAAAATATATTTAAATGTATAATACATATGTATTTTGAATAAGAAATATTAACGCTGCATATGTATTTATGTAAAAATAAAATCTCACCATAAATTACAGAATTGTATTAAAAGTTCAAAATTATCTTTAATTCCAGTTTTCATTTATAATCATATTAATTGGACACATATCAAAATAAATATTAGTTATGAACAATATGTATTTTAGAAAAACTTATTATTAACACTGCATATGTATTTTTATGCTAAATTTTATTTATAATGCTTACATATTTTTTAGCAAAATATGAACACTGCATATGTATTTTCTAACATTGCATATGTATTTTAACATAACATTGACATTTTTAAACTAGAAGTTTCAGATATATTTTTGGAATGCTTAGGCATAACATTGCATATGTATTTTGCTCATCTAAAAATAATACATATGTATTTTTTAGGCATAAAAATTCCTGCATATGTATTTTAAGCATAATATAAACACTACATATGTATTTTTTAACAAATTCACACAGTAAAATGAAGAACAATTTAAAGGACTCGTATTAAACTTGAATTAGTACTATTATAACCTATAATTAGAACCATTTCAAAACATCAAAATTAGTTTGTATAATCAGTACCTACATCCATAAACCAGCGTCTAAACTATATAAAGTAATCAATTCATCATCCATCATACATCAAAAACTTCAGTTACACTAGTTATTCTACTTTGCCTTGAAAATATCTTGCACAGAGTGCATTGGGGTCAAACTCATTCGCAAGAATTTTGTGACCATAAGAAAGACACTCCTCATATGTAACCATATAGACACCACAATCCCTATAAAAACAATAAAAAGGAACACATCTATGTTTTAATATATATATTTTACAAACATACAATTTTGTTATATGTAAATTAAATAACTTACAAGCTTCTACTTGGTTGTTGAGGCAAACTCTCTTGAAATAACACATCAAACATATCTGAGGAGTTTTTGTCTTTGTATCTTGGATGATTTTCAACATGAATTCCTTTATTAACGTAGAAATCACAATATTCGAGACACAATGGGATAATTGCAGCTAATTTCTCAATAACATCAAGAACAACCGAATAATGACCAGATGATTCATATGAATCATATAGGAATATGCACCTCTCTGAGAAAGATAAAATTGCTAGCACCCAATGATATTTTTTTTTTATATTTACTGGAATATAAATGTCTTCCATTGTATGTCATGGCACAACAGCATACATACGGAACCTATTTATGTATTCATAAAGATGTGCCACATGTCCTTCCGTCGTAAGGTTTCAACATCCGTAGAATAAACATCATGAACAAATCTAATTATGTTCATAAAGTTGCAATCTACTGTGCTGAATTTGTAAGACCTGTTGGGGTCATACTTCGACTTCTTCCTCAAGTAGTAGAAGCAAACATCAATATGCTGCAATAAGTAAGAACACAAATTTTAGATAATTCAAACTATTTGTATACTAAATTTAACATATGTATGTAATATAAAAATACATATGTAATTTAAAGTGCATCACAACCTTTCTTATATAATAAAAAATTACATAGAAAAATACTTATTTGCACCTGCATATGTATTTACTACCATAATATGTAGATTAATTAGTGCTATAAATGCAAAAAAATATTGTAAAAAAAAATATACTAATCGAGTCGGTCCATGACTGATCAGGGAACCCCATTGTGTAGAATCAATTTTTATCTTCAACAGTCTCAATTCCGAAATGCATCATTGAAATGGTTGATTTTCCTCTTTTGTAATGATCTGCATTTTCCTTCCTGTTTTTTTTTTCGTTAATCAGTATATGTTAAATCATGAGAACATAATGTAATTTAAAAAAAAAAAACTTAAAACAGTTCAATAGAAATACCTTTTAGTATGAACTTTGAGAAGGTCTTCAGAAATTCAATCCATGAACTTGTTGACAATTTTCGTATTCACAATCCCATCAATTGGATGATAAACAAATGAATGTTTTTGTGGAAATATACGTAAGTGCCCTTCCGAGCTCTCTATATAGTTACGTAATACAAAAAAGTAATTATTAAAAGGTATTTGCATAACATGTTACATTATAAACTAAATATATAACTAATTGTACTTACCGGCAGCTTAATCAAATTTCATCGTGTAAGGTGACTCTTTGAATTTAGATAGTCGCCTAATCCTTAACTTAGGAATAGGAGTTTGAAGTTCACGATTAGCAGAGGGATGAACAATGGTGCTTTTACTACTGTACACATTCAAACTAGGAAGCAAGTCATCAGGGATTGTGTCTTGTGAATCAGGCAAAACTATTTCATCCCTTTGTTCATCAGTGGTTAATTCTTGTATTTTAGGAGTTGTCTTAATCTGCTCCTCCGTACCAAGATCAACCTCTCCGTGCATGTCTGCTTTAGAGCTTGATCCAACGTTCTCTTTGTTTTCCTTCAAAAATGGAAAACAGTTTATTTTTTTATGTAAAAAATAACCCACATAACCTCAGATATATTCATAATACATACATGACAATGATCTTGAACAACAGATTCGAATTTTTTATCTTTAAAATGTCATCGATTTGTTCTTCTTCAGAAGTTGCCAATGAATGTCTCGTGATGCTTTCTCTTCGGTATGCATTAAGACTTGGTAACAACTCATCTGGGATTGTAAACTGCGAATCAGACAAATTTGTATCATCCAATTTCTCATCAGTGTTCTGCAATAGAAATGAAAGAATATATATAATTATCTTATGGATTGTTATGATTTTTACATCACATAAACTGAAGTTCAATTCATTATACATACTCGATCATCATGATGAACAATCTTCTCAGAAAGATTATAATCCAAATTTATACTTTGGAGAAACTCATCATGGATTTAATGTTGAGAATCAATTTCAATGTTTGTTTTATCTGGATGTAAATCAGTGCACTCCTTGCAAATAAGCAAAAAAAATTAAACCAACTTCAAACAAAAATTCAGTTGTATATATTTATACAGGACTGTATATAAAATAATATATAATTGCACAAAAAAAGTAATTATATTTGTGCACTCAAAAAAATAATCATATTTTAGTTATTTTTTACCTTTGCACCATCTTGATTCTCATTCAAATTCTGATCAACAATAGGACTGAATTGTTGTGGTGATGTTTCGACACCAGCATAATTTATCTGTTGTGCTTCAACCTCCTTATCTTCATGTTGTTGTTACAAGTATAATTTGAATAAACTACTATTATTTGATTTCACTTAATATGTATATACCAACCCACTAAAAATACATAGTGTTGAGAAATACATTTCTTGACACACTGCATATGTATTTTTTAATACATTTCATATGTATTTTTTGAAAATCAACTCATATGTATTTTTTGAATAAACTACATATGTATTTTTTAGTAATATACTGCATATGTATTTTTTTACAAACTCTGGATATGTATTTATCAAAATACATTTTTTGATACACTGCATATGTATTTTGTATTACATTTCATATGTATTTTTTTTTATATCAAATCATATGTATTTTTTCTATAAACTTTATATGTATTTTTAGCAATATACTGCATATATATTTTTGCATATACTCTGCATATGTATTTTTTTAATACTGTGGATATGATACAATAATAAAACTTTTACCTTGATATGTTTAATTGCTTTTACGATTTTTTTGAACTTTTTCTTCACTAATTGACGAATTCGAGTAAACTTTTCACGAACTCCTTTAAACTCTTGACGAACCTGTATTCATACAAATTCAGTAAACACATATTTTTAAATGTAAAGCAAATATTTGACAAAAAAAATTACCTCTTCGCAGAATGCATCAAAAACTTTCTTAGAAATAAATGTTTTTTTCTCAACATGACTCTCACGCTTTGATATGGCTACTTCCTCTACATGACTATCTGCCTTTGACTGTACCTGAGGAAAAATAGCCCTAGCTGTTTGCTTCCCTTCCTTCGTTTTTGAAAAAGAAGCCTGTCGTGTTGGAATTGTCTTGAATACTGGTGTCTTCATTACAGCAGCCTTGGCAGCATGATGAGGTGGAGTCCTCGTTTGGGTATGCGCGTCAACAATATTGACTTGCTTTTTCCCTGAAGGTTTCTTCGCTACTGGGGTTGATGAATCCACCTTCTGTTTCTTCTTTGAACGTTCGTTGATCTTCTTTGGTGGTGGATCCTGGAAGTCATCATCAGAATCAACTGAACGTTCATCTTCAGTTACATCCTTCTGTGGTATTTCAAGCTTTGCCTGTTCCATTTCAGTTGGCTCTATGTTCTTAAATACAACCTACGAATATATTAAAAAATATGTTAAACAATTGAGAATGAAAAATAATATATGTATACAATACAATACAATACAATACAATACATATCAATGCATATATATTTGTTCACAACAAACCTTGCCGTTGTCCTTGAACATAGCATTCATCAAAAACTCATACCGTGGACGAGGTGCAATCATCTTCCAATTTAATAATCGGAGAATTCAATTCTCTACCTTCAATGCAATCTTTGGTGGGACATTTGAACGACACTCATATAGCCATACTTGAATAACCAGTGGCATTCCCTGAATCAAACAAAATTTGCCCCCAGCCTTCAGCCGGTTGTTCAAACTTCTAGCCAGATCTTCAAAAGATAAATAACTCCATGGAAAATCCTTATATCTACCACTATCTACCAAATCAAAATGAAGACGGGGTATAACAACAGTGTCAATGTTAGACAACACAAATGAATGTAGGAAATACAGAATTGCAAATTTCTCAGCATCCTCATCATTGTTCTCCCCCCATACTTTCTCCTTGAATGCTAGAAATAGTTGTCTTTTCTGTATAATTTCTGCCCTATTGAAATACTTTTCAATTATCCCATATGGTACACCCTCATCAAAAATAAAGTCATACCTATTAGACACACAATTCAGTCCAATTATGATAGCAAATTTCATAGGAGTAAAACTAAGAGAGGTGTCATTAGCACAGATCATAATCCCAGAAGAAGAACTACCCTTCACCTCAAGCGTCATAACGCATCTGTACAACTGTGCTTGCACTACACACTGCTTCTTCTTCATAAAATAACCAAAAATGTTATTCTCACAAAAGTTTTTAAACTGTTCCTTGTTTAAAATTGCGCGTATGCTTCCATAAATATCATTGTCACTGTACAAGCACATGTGCGGTGCAAATCTTGAAAGTTTTCTGACAAGGAATATTTCGTCCCGCATCACCTATACAAAGTAAAACTACCATTTCTTATTCTGTAAACAAAACTCAATCAAACAAAAAAAACATATAACATGCATATATATTTCAGATAATTAAAATGCATATGTATTTTGATCAAATCATAACTGCAACCAACACTGAAAAATACATATTAAATGTACTAAAAATACATATAGACAATAGACTGTTATGATAGTTATACTAAAATAACATGCATATGTATTTTGACCATATAAAAAATACAACAAACACTGAAAAATACAAATACTCAAAAATGCATATCAACTACACTAAAAATACATATAGGTCAAAATTATTCAGCTGTACTAAAAATACATATCAACTATACTAAAAATACATATCACCTATACTAGAAAAATATATATCCAAATACTATTCATGAGTAGTTAATTCAACAATATATGTTCACATAATCCCTAAATATCATCATAACAGAAAATATATAATTACTTGAACACAAAAAAAATAATACATTTACAAACAAAAAAAATACCTCTTCCTCACTTTCTTCTTCAGATTCATCATAAGATTTGTCAACATCATCTTCAATTTCTTTAGATTTCCTTTTCTTCTTGTACCGTTTTTTAGTTTTTTGCTCCTTTGGAGAAGGAGTTTTCTTCAACCATTTTTTTTTAATTTCCGTCATCTTCACTTCGTCATTGCGAAACTTCGACCTAATCTCTTTCGATTTACCAGATTTCCTCAACTGTAAAGGATTTGAAACAACAGTAACTAAATCTTCTTAAGTTAACCCAAGACTAAAAGATGGTGCATCATACACTAATTTCATATTTCTTGTACCACTGTTTATAGGTGTTTTTGCAGTGTGTTCATCCATTAAAACACAAAACCCTTAAAAAATAAATTTCGATGAATTAAAGTAGGAAAAAAAAAACGCTCACATGCAAAATGCGATTAATAATTACCTGACATATGGAAAGCAAATTCTTATCTCAGATCGTACAAGAATCGTGCAAAATGCAATAAGATTGAGGAGAGCGTGATGGTTAATGACGGAAAAATAGGAAAAAGAAATTTAAATTAAGGAAAGATAAAGAAGGAGGAGTGAAAAGGGGGATTTTATCACAGTAAAAAGTTTATTTGATAAAAAAATAGGGACCACTTATAATAATGCTACATATGTTATAGAATATAATTAGGAAAAACTGTTGCTATTTTATATAATTAAGTACTTAAGTATGTTAACATATGTATTTTGCCATTCCATTTAAGTTCAATTCTAAGTGGGCTTATTAAAGTCCAGTTATATGTGGTCTTGGGCCCAAAATGTAAGAGATTTTTCTCTACAAAATGAACATATTGTATCTCCAGCTTCTTTGGTTTAATTTTTCTAAAAATTACACAAATTCACAATTTAAGTTTCATTTATTACAAAAAAAATCTCATCTCTTCAAATATATTACAAAAATCTCATTTTCTCTAAAAATACATATACATAACTTTGTACGTATATATCGGCATCAGCGCTGTTATGTATATGAATCGACTTTATTATTTATATATCAGTCTTGTTATGTATATGTCGGTCTTGTCATATTTGTTATATATATGAATCGGTCTTATTATGTATATGTCGGCCTTGTCATATACAAAAGTTTCTACGTATATGTCGGTCTTGTTATGTATATAAATCGAGAGAGAGTAAAATAATTAAGAAAGTGAGAGAGAATATAAATAAGTCTAATAAAATTGGGATTTATGTTATTTTTTAATTTTTAGGTCTTCCATAAAAATTACATTCGGGCATGGCAGTATGAACATACTGGATCTGCAATTTTGGTTTCAAAGATTTTATATTACTTTTTCTAAATACAACAGTTAACGTGAATGAGTTTTAATTGTCCTCTTAACTACTAACATTCTCCTAATAACGAGCATTCATTGAGCAAGAGAACTCTCAATAGTAATTGTTGCTCTTGTCTTAAGAGATAAGTTGTTTCCACATAATTAAGGTTTGTTTCAACTAGCAATTTCAACTTATTGTTCAGTGTATTGTGCCTATAAATATCTAATTATGCACTCATAGGATATATGCTTATTCTAAAAACATAAAAGACAAAATGACCTTCTGGACCCTGTACTATGTCGGTTTTGTAAGTTGGACACTTCTACTTACATGTTTGTCGTCTGGACCCTTGAAACCATTAAAAAACAACATTTTGCACCCTTTGACCGTTGACCTTGCCTATGTGACATTGAAATGGTGACTAGGACAAAGAAAGTATAGCCACTCGCCTGGGGTTGCGAGTGGAGGTCTATTTTTGGCATATTTTACATTAAAATAATTTTAAAAAATAATATTTAAATTTAAAAAAAAATAAAAAGAGTCTTTTTTTCCCTCCATCTTTTTAAATTTAAAAATATTTTTAAAAATTTAAAAATAATTTTAAAATATTTTTAAAAATAATTTTAAAATATTTTTAAAAATTAAAAAAATAAAAATATTTTTTTTCCTCCCCACTCCACCCCAGCCCGTCCCCACCCCCACACCTCAGCCAGCCCCGTCCCACCCCACCCCAACACCCGTCTAGCCCCTCCCCACCCCTACCCCAGCCCCTCCCCACCCCTCACACCTTACCCAACCCCATCCCACCCCACCCCTACCCCTTCCAGCCCCTCCACCCCACCCCAACCCCATCCCCACCTCCTACACCTCACCAGCCTCGTCCCCAGCCCCCACAACCCACCCT
>NC_061114.1:230091692-230099416 GCF_002878395.1 Capsicum annuum | reverse complement strand
CCCCCCCCCCCCCCCCCAACTTTTACTTTTTATTTTTTATTTTAATTTTCCCTCAATTCAATTCTTTTCATTTTTTTTTGAATAAAAATTTAAATTTGAAATCTTTTTTGGGGGGATTAAAATTTAAATTTGAATTGGAAGTAAGTGATAGTGAATATTGAAAAAAATTAGTTAATTTCGCTTGAAAAAAATTAAACTTTTTATGAATTTTTTAAAGATATTCAAATTTAAAAATTGAAAGTTTATTATGTTTATATACATGAATTTATAGTTAAAAATTTAAATTATTTGGAGAAGAATTTTAATTATTTGGAATAAATTTGATGTTTAATTTGTGAGCAAAATTAAAAACATGATTATTCAAATTTTTCTACAATTATAATTTTTCTTATTTAATTAAATTAATTTTAATATTTAATTTGTTATTTAGCATTTTAAAAATGACTTGAAATTTAATGTAATAGTTTTTTTATTAGATGACATGGTAGATGAGGCAGACGTGGCAGCTGACGTGGGGAGAGTGTGTTACACTTACCGAAAAAGGGTTTAAAATGTTACTTTTTAGTGGGATTAGGGGTCCAGATGACAAACATGTAAGTAAAAGTATCCAACTTACAAAACCGACATAATACAAGAGTCCAAAAGATCATTTTGCGAACATAAAACTTGTGATGGGTATTCTTCACTCGAATTACTTTCATTTCTCATTTTTATAACATGACAACAAGCATGTTATAGTATCAATCTTGTCCCTAGACGTGTTGTTTAAAATTTTGCATAGTTATACTATGACACATAATCTCGCTTGTCAAGATGAAAAATGAAACAACAACAATTACATAATCACGATAATTACATAAGTATAATTTGAGAAGATGGTATGTACAAATTTTTATTCCTGTTAGAAGATAGAAAAATTCTTAAGTAAAACATATTAAAAAATAAGTATGTAAAGCACACAAATAACAAAAAAGCCACAACAATAGAAAAAGAGAGTAATAAAAGATAAAAATATAAGATTAGAAAAATAAATAAAATATGATTTTTGTTATAAAGTAAGAAAGAACAAAGAAGAAGAATAGAGAGAGAAGAGAGAATAATTATTATTACTTGTTGAGGGATGAGAGATCATAAGATTATCAATATAATGAACAAAATTCCTTTATTTATAGGGAAAATTTACTCCTAGTTTGAGTAAAAGACGGATGCTTCAAATCCTAATAGATATCAAAGTTGATCTTGATAGATCTTGATAGACATTCACTATAATGTAAATACATTTATAACACTCTCCCTTGAATGTCTAGATAAATAATGTGACTCATTAAAACATTACTAGAAAAGACCCGATGGGAAAAAAATCTAGTGAAGTAAAAAAAGTACACATCTCTAACAATATGCATATAGGTTGCCTCACTAAAAGCCTTACAAGGAAAATCCGGTGGGACAAAACCTTGAAAGGGAAAAAGAGTACAACGCGTATTTGCTCCCATTAATGAGAACATCCTTGAACTTTTGCATCCCGATCTTGTGCAACATCTTCTTGAAAGTTGCAATTAGAGAAGATTTGGTGAATAAATAAGTCACATTGTCAGTTGAACGAATCTGTTGCACTTTAATATCATCATTCTTTTGTAGCTCATGTATGTAGAAAAGCTTTGGCAAAATGTGCTTCGTTCTATCTCCATTTATGAATCCTCCCTTAATATGTGCTATGTATGCTGAATTATCTCTGTATAAAATTGTGGGTAGATTGTCATATTTCACACCACATTTTCTCGAATGAGATGTATCATGGACCTCAACCATACATATTCTCGACTTGCTTTATGAATAGCTATTATCTCAGCATGATTTGATGAAGTGGCTATGATAGAATGCTTTGTATATCTCCAAGATATGGCAGTACCACCACATATGAACACATAACCTATTTGAGATCGAACTTTATGCGGGTCAAATAAGTACCCAACATCAGCATGACCAGTAAGATCGGGACTGCAATCTTTAGAATAAAATAAACTCATGTATCTTATCCCATTTCGATGTCTCCTAGTAGGAGTAGAAATTTACCTTGCTAACAAATTGAGCGAAAGGCTATATTGGGTCTTGTAGTTTTTTACAAGATACATGAGTGCACCAATTGTACTAAGATATGGTACTTCATAACCAATCCAAATTGGTATATTTCTCATTTCGGCAAATAATCTTATTGATTTTGAAAACTCTCCAAGAGTTTCAATAATTTTCAAGCCATAAGCTTATACAATATAAGGATTATAACTAAGTTTCCCAGAAACCTTTATATGCTTCAAGCAGTTTGAATCCTTAAAAGTTTTCACATAAGTTTTGTCAAGTGACAATATTCAACATTTCATGAGTGACATCTTCAAATATCTGGATTGCAAATCAAATAAGTTTTATACTTACCAAAATGCATCCTTTCATGTTACTTGATAAATGTTTCTACGTCAACATACTTAAATAAATGTAGAATTTAGATCCTCGTAATCTTTCACAATATTGCGCCAATATTGTGTCAAATATATGGATGATATATCATTTCGTATCGGTTCACAATGCGACATAATATTTTGAGATCTCATTACTTCATTATTTTCAGGTACATGAACCTCTCATAAGGTTTCATGAAGTGTTATGTCGTAGGCTCTTCAAGAGCTCATTGCCTTCTTATTATGATTATTTGCTCCTTGTTTTTCAAGGACTATTTCATTTAGAACTGATTAGTCTACCACGCTTCACGCATGCATAGTCTGTGTCCTTTAGAAACACAAAATAAGAGTACTTGCGCTTAATATGATATGCTTTTGACATTTGACTTAAATTATCTTTTGGATAAGGATCTGGTGATAATTCCTAACATATTTCATAGCGCTTATAATCTCCCCCTTATGTTAGAAAAATTAACATACATCCTCTATCTTCTTTGAGGAATTTATCTTTGTGCATCATGGTATATTCATTAATCGTATACCGTACATCAAAACTATTTGATGGAATACTTGGTTCATGACCTTGAACCAATTGAGGGGAAGAAATAAGGGGAAGAAATAATCATAATTTATTGGTCTAATGCATACAAGTGTTATTGTATGCAACATATCATATTTCAGGCCAACACATGAAGCTTTGTTCTCATTAGCGATGGTTTAGCTATTTATCGAAGGCATTCAATGTCAAACCATCATCATCAAGATAACTTTCTTGATTGAACAATCTGAAAATTATGTTCTCAACTCAATTTTATTGAGAAAACAACTTTATGAATGTCAAACTGCAAGTTGACAATGAATGTACATGTGATATCTTATTGATGCATCTTTTCAACATATCACATGATAGGTGAACGGGCCCTTATTCACCTTTTATAATTTTCAAATTTGAAGGGATCCAATCCCAATATTAGTTGGTCCAAATAACTTATCATGAGAACAAACGACATAAACAATTCTTAAAGAATCTTCTAGTTCTTCAATAGACGCACATCTTCGAGATGTCACAATCGTTCATATCAATTTATGAACTTTTATTTTAGTAAACTCCAAGTTTACCATGACATGTATTTTTTCTTTAGTAAATTTCAGATTTACTATTACATGAATAAATCCAGATTTACTACTTCAGAAGTGAATTTCAAAATTATTCAACCTCTTTCGGAGGTGAGTTACGATACAATCACAATCAAGTGCACGTTTGCATTAATAATTTCTCATTCCCCAGGAATGAAATATAATCGTGCCTTAAGCCTATCAAATTATGATAACTTATAACCTCTTTTAAGATTTTGCTACTTCAGAAGCAAATCGAGGCATACATATGATGTAGAGAATTTTTCTCTAGTATATCTTATAATCATATAGCGTGTGAAAATATCATCACTTTTGATGATCATTATCATATTGTCCCTCCACGCATATATTCGTGCATTTAATCACTTGTCTTCTTTCAGACATATTATGCACTGCTACCAAATACACCTCAAGAATGAAGTAAGTTGTCATATTTCAGACTTATCATATATTGCTACCACTTTCACTTTATGGAATGGAGCATATTCAATGAGTCAAATTTTATGACTTTTCATTAAACACCTATTATTTTGTCTTAACCATCATAATATCATCAATATGGTGTATTGAGATTCAAACTCAACATCTTATCCATATATAGGCGTCTCAGGCATGAATCGATGAGACTTGAACCCAACATATTATCATCCTTTTTGATAATATTATTTTTGAGGAATAAATTTAAAATATAAATGATTCCAAACCAATTATTTTTCCTCAAATCCAATAATAATTATATTAATAGTAGCAAAAGAAAGATAACATAAAGAATAACTAACCTTGAAATCCTTAAGATTTATAATCTTACATTGTTTGACAGAGTGTCGTGCTGATAACATGTTATAAAGTAGGATAGAACAAAAAGAAGAGTAGAGAGAATAATTCTTATTACTTTTTGAAGGATGAGAGATACAATGAACAAAATCTTTCGAAATTTACTCCTAATTTGAGTAAAAAACGGATGCTTCAAATCATAATAGACATTAAAGTAGATGATATAATATAAATACATTTATAACAATTTTCTATTATCTTAAAAAGAAACTATTATGATTTTTCTTTTTAAATTTAGAATTATAATAGGTGAAGAAAAAATAAAAGAGACGATTATTATAAGAATAAAATTCAACCTTACCGCAGATAAAAATTTACAAGCAATTCACCAATTGAGCTATTAAAATTTTCTACTCATCTTATATTGCTTTAAATAAAAAAAAAAAGAAGAAATTTTGTTTAACATAATGAGAACAGCAGGAGATTTTATGCAGTAAAGTCGAGTATATATTCAGCCACATAAATTTATTTTTGTCTTCTTTGCTTCATCATCTTCCTTAATCTACCACTTGCAAAAACTCCAAAGTCAATAAAATAAAAATCTCTAAAAATCTTTCACGCCATGGAAACTCTCACCTCTTCCCCCACAACAACAATCATTTCTTCCTCCATATTCTCTCCTAAATCCAAAGAATTTTCTACCCGTAAATTTGTTAAATTTTCTGTTTCACCCAAAAGTAAACTCATTTTTCTCTATTTTTTTTTTTTAAAAATTTATTGATATTTGTTGCTTCTAACACAGTTTTTTTTTTTTTTTTTTTTTTCAGATAATGGAAATGAACCTGATCTTCGATCTGATGATAATGATTGCACCAGCATCGTTCCTATTTTCAATAATCCTACTCTCTCCAAGGTACTTTTTGATTGATCATGCTTAAAGTTGATATTTTTCTGTTATTTGATTGGTGCGTTTCCACGAAATTATGGTGATTTTTGAGGTTCTTATTTGTGGGTGTGCTCTATATAGAGGTATTTTTGATTGATTATGCTTAAAGTTGATATCTTTTATTTGATTTGATTCTTGGGTTTCCATGAAATTATGGTGATTTTGAGTTTTTGATTTGTGGGGTGTGTTCTATATGGAGGTAATTTCGATTCATTAAGCTCAAAGTTTAATGTTTTTTGTATTTAGTTGTTGGGCTTTGACGAATTTGGGTTAGTTTTTGGTTTGTGACTGGTAGCTCTACTTATTTAAGGTGTTTTTGGTTGATCTTTCTTAAGGTTGATTATCTTTCTTTGATTTGATTGTTGGGTTTCCTCAAAATTATGGTGATTTTGAGTTTTTGATTTGTGGGGTCAGAGGGTGTTCTATATGGAGGTATTTTTGATTCATTAACCTCAAAATTCCTTTTGAGGGAGCCTTGAAGTAACTGGTAAAGTTGTTGCCACGTGACGAGGAGGTCCTTGGAAACAGCCTCTTGCAGAAATGCAAGGTAAGGTTGCGTACAATACGCTCTTGTGGTGGGGCCCTTCCCCAGACACCGCGCGTAGCGGTAGTTTTAGTGCACCGGGCTGCCCTTTTAACCTAAAAATTCCTTTCATTTTTTTGATTTAATTGTTGGGTTTTGATGAATTTGGGTTGATTTTGGAATTCTGACGGGTAGCTCTACTTATTTAAGGTAATTTTGATTTATCACTTTCGAATATCCTTTTCGTTCTTTGATTTAATTGTCGGGTTTCTTCAAAAATGTGTCGAATTGGGGTTCTTGTAAGAGTACTTTGGTTCATCGCCGTCAAAGTTCCTTTCTCTACAACAACATATCGAGTATAATCCCACAAATGTGGTCTTGGGAGGGTAGGGTAGGATGTGCATAGACTTTGTGTCTACCTCTATGGGGATAGAGAGGATGTTTCCAGTAGACCTTCAGCTCAAAAGAAAGAAAAACGAAGTTGTGGTGATCTTAGGATTCCAATCGGTGGGTTGTGCTGGACTTTTTGAATTATCATCCTCAAAATTGAGTTCTTTCTTCGTTTAAATTGTTCGTTTTCAATGATATTGGAGTGAATTTCGGGTGCTCATTATCTTTCTGGGATTTTTACCAGGATGCAGCTATGGGTTTGGTCCTTAGTGCGGCTAATGTAAGAGGTTGGACAACTGGCTCGGGCATGGAGGGGCCACCTGTGCCTGCTGGTTCGGATTCTGAATCCAATACGGAGCAGATTTCCACCTTTCCTTGGTCTCTGTTTACGAAATCTCCACGAAGGCGTATGCGTGTGGCCTTTACTTGCAATGTCTGTGGCCAACGCACTACTCGTGCCATCAATCCCCATGCCTATACTGATGGCACTGTTTTTGTCCAGGTACTTTACTTACAGGCACCTTATAAATTACATCTATTGATGAAAGAATACGTTAGTGACCCTTTCTTATAGCTTATAAATTGTTAATGGAAAATAAAAAATATAAAATAGGAGTCAAAACTCAATCTTTTCTTTTTAAATAGAAGAAAAGCGCCTCCCTTGGAAGTAAGGACCTTTTCTAGAAAAAAATAAAGAGGACTGAAATCTATATGTTAATTCATAATTTTTTTGAACTGTATGCATCAAAAGGCACATGTATTGAGAAATATTACTCTAATCAACTGACTTTAGCGAGAAATATTTCTTTTTTAATGCCGAGAGATTGATAATGAGAATTTGAATCATCTTATTGGTCTTATAGTATATTTCAGTATCGAGGATTAGACCAAATATCTCTATTTGCTTATAAACTCTCCCAGGCGCTGGGGTGGCTATTTATGAAATTATGTAATTTGTGTGACCAAATGTCCATACAAATATGCCAAGTGTCTAGCATTCTCTCAATGCTTGGTGTGTAGGCTAATTTATATGGTTTCTTGTTTGGGCAGTGTTGTGGATGCAATATATTTCACAAGCTTGTGGATAATCTGAACCTGTTTCATGAGATGAAATGCTATGTGAGCACCGACTTCAATCCAAATCCGGACAATAATATTGACTTCAAGTATTTTGATATGAATGATGACAACGACGATGTCTTTCCCCTTTTTTAAGGTTTGATAGAAGAATGTGTTAAAAAATAGTGTTTTATACATTCCCTTGCTTCTATTAGGCAGTTCCGCTCTGTAAATAACTCAGAGTATATCCTGTGTATATGACTATGTTAATAATTGAATATGCTCATCCATACGTTTTATCTTTGTTGGATTCTTCCATATTTTCTAATCAAAATCTCGCTATTGGTATCATATCTATGCTAATGCGTTTGCGCTAAGACGCAAAATGCCAACCACTTTTGGCTTTTTTTTCCTTTTTTTTTTTGTGTGTGTGTGTGTGGGG
>NC_061114.1:230075084-230091592 GCF_002878395.1 Capsicum annuum | reverse complement strand
GGTTTGAAAGGTGGTCCATTGGGCAAAAGTAGAAAAGATGATTACTTCTGTGCCCTATAAGAGTTGGAAATGAGATAAAGCTAGCTACTTGATATCTTCAGTGCCCCTCCTAATCTAGATTATTCTAGTTCGGAGTGTAAAAGACAAGTTTTTTTAGTTAAAATTCTGAAAGGGCATTTCAATACTGAAAAATTTCAAAAGGGCCAAGGTAAACACAGGTGTTTACCTTATCTATTAAGAAGTTAATGCCGTCAATGCAAATGTTAGAACGTAAGGTAAAATAGTGAGTTCACCTTACAAGGTAAATTGTGTCACTTACCTTATTAATTTTCTTTTATATACCACACATTCATTTCATTCATTTTTTCACTTCACTCTATTCATCTATATTAGTTGTGTTTATTTTTGCTCAAAGTCTACTTTATCAAAAAAAATTCACTTTAAAGTATACTACTTTAATCACTTTTTTATTTAACATTTTTCAATACCCAACAAACAAGTATTCAGTATAATATTATTAAATTTTTTTGTAGCTTACTAATTTGTCAAATATTATTGTTATCATATCAACTTATTAGGCCTAAGCCTACGTTAAGTTAGTAATGTCATGCATGTGCAAAAAGTTTGCCCTTTAGTTGTATGCTTAAAATTAATTTTAATCTTCTTTCTGTATAGATATGAAATATCAACACTTTGTACATCCAAGACCATCACAGTATGACGTATATGCCACGCAAAATAAGTATCAGTCTGAGGCTATTTGAAAAGGCACATTAAAAGGAGAAAAGACATGGTTGATAGTGCGACGTGATGATAATGATTTTTGGCAACATGTTAGAAATCATTCGTTCCATCCTCGTCTTCTTAATTATTTTAATATTTGTGGTTTTAAAGGCGTTATAGATGTTGGATTCGTTCCTTGTGATTTTTTCCTTATTACTGTACTTGTTGAAAGGTGATGACTAGAAGCACATATCTTTCACCTGAGAACGGGTGAAGCAACTATAACCTTACAAGATATGGAACTCATGTTTGGAATGGTCGTAGATGGAACTCTCATTCTTCATCCAGATGTTGCTCAGATATTGCCTATTAACAAGCAACAAATGTTTGCCGAATTAACAGGATGGATACCTGACCTAGACTTTTTTTAAGGAAATAGAATTTTTTTAATGAGATTAGAGGAATATATGGAAAATCTAAATGAAATAACTAATGAAATTGAAGAGGAAGGAGTGCAACGGAGAGTTAGATTGTACCTTTTTTGGTTGTGCGGCGGAATAATATTTTTCGATAAATCTGGAAATAAATTTAGTACAGACTTTTTGATTGACATGCGTGACTTACCCGCAATGTCAACACAGGCTTGGGGAGCCATTGCGCTATCGTACTTCTATTTTTGTTTGTATCGTGAGTCGATGGAGAAGTCGCACTGCATTAGTGGTTTTGTTTCGTTATTACAGGTATGTGAATTATATAATATATTTTTTCTATTTTGAATTACTTAATTTATTGTGATGATAACTATTGTTGATTATATTTTATTTTAGGTATGGGCATGGGAGCGTATTGTCCCATTGCAATCACTTCCGCTGCTTTCGAGCGAGGAAAATTCAGAGGTCCCGACCGCACACGCACGTAAATGGTTTCGTGGTAGAACTCATCAAAATGAGGCTCGTAGTGTGCTTTTCATAATAAGAGATGTATTAGCCAATCTTACTGAGAAGCAGGTATTTTTTATATTATCATGTCATTTTTTTTTTCTTAATTTGCTTTGTTTATAGTAATATAACGCAGTGCTCCACCAACTAAAAAAACTCATATATATAAGAGTGGTGAAATGCTAAATTATTATAGCATGCAAAATATTAACTACTGTACTTCGAAGAGTCATATACGTACACTGTGTAGTAACTTTCACTATAAATTCTAGACCCTGCTATATATAAATTTTATTATTGCTAAAGAGATATGTCACAATCATATTATGTTTTTTATAAATAATGGTAGTTGTCATTAACATTATTCACTTCATATTGAAAATTTTAAAATATATATTTGAGTTTAGAGTTGAATTCTTAATATAAGCCTGTTATTTATCAAACTAATTAGAGATTAGACAAACTTTTTGTGACACATTAATCATAATATTTTTATTATCTTGTAGTTTATTTGGCAGTCATATTCTGAGCAACTTATTAATGAGTTGTCCAAATGGTGTCGTCGAGGACGTGCTATTTGGATGGCTAAAATTTCACTTATTTGTGAAATTCATTGTGAATGACACATGATTGATCGTGTTATGCGACAATTTGGTTATGTCCAACACATACCTGTCCCACCTGAGTACAAACCATTTCATTTTAAATACGATAAGCGATTTTGAGTAACACAGGAGATTGTTATGTTTAATAAAACAGAACAAAAGTGGAATGAGCGTTATGACAATAGTGTTCACCCCTATTATATGATCAACCAAGAAGATTACAATCAATAGTATTTCTATCACTCCCACCTTATAATTGAAAATCCAAAACATATTGCTCAAGTTGGATATCAACCAATGGCAGGTAGACATAAAGCATTGGTATGTACATTTTTTTAAATTTATGTTAATATATGACAATGATTTTTTTACCAACTAATATATAAATTTTTATTTTTATTTTTTAGGCTAGGGGACATATAAGGGTATATCAAATTGCTTAAAGTCTTGTGAATGATAATAATCAATTAGAAGAGGTGAAGCAAAGCGTAGCACAATTTGCATCGATTTTCCTAGAGTCAATGATTGTTCTTTGGGTACGTGTTTGACTTTTGATTTAGGGTACACATCGGAATGAATATGAGCAACCAACATTAGTTCAAGTTCGTTGACGATCAGCTGGACCAAGAGAGAGAGCTCGTCGAGGTGGTGGAAGGAGTGGACAACAACGGAACGAAGTTCATGTTGAACATAACTTAGTTGATGAAGAAAATTTAAGTGATCATGGGGTACAATATGAAAGTAATTTCAATCTGTCGCTTGTTACAACTAATGTTGAGCAATATTACCCCGCATGTGATAATGTTGGAGCCTCGACTAGTGGAACAAATTATTCTCATGAACAAAGTTTTGATTTTATAACTTCACCTGTTGGGGTAAGTGGATTTAGCCAATTTAGCGGATACTTTTCAAATGTTAATCCCACAACTCGTCAATATGAAATTAGTGAAAGTAAAATAAAAACTATGCAATACTACTATAATTAATTGAATATATTTTTTTTTAGAATATAGATGTTACTAATCAAATTGAGTTTGATGCAAAGTATTAATTATAAGTAGGACAAATAATTTAAACGGAAAAGGGCCTAAAATGTCCTTTAACTATCTGAAATGGTGCAAAAATGTCCTCCGTCTACCTATTGGGTCTGAAATTCCCTCCCCATCTACCTATAGGGCCTAATTTACCTTTTTATTTAACAGATTAGTTTATCCCCAATACATTAATAACGTGGCTTCTTTTAATTGGCCAAGTAATAATTAATTAAATTAATTAATAATCCAACCCACTAAACCTAACCCACCCAAACCTAATAACTCGACCCGCTAATAATACAAATCTAATAACCCGATTTGCCCCATCCAAACATAATAATGTTAAAACAAAAACCCAAAATCAATCCGCTCCTTCTCCAATTTTTCTGTTTTTCTGCCTCGCCTAATTAATGCTAATTGATGAAAGGGCACCGATTATAAGCAACATCAGCTTTGTCAAAATGCTTCCGAGCTTCGATTTGGCGTTTCTTTACATAGCTGTTTATATTATATAACAATAACAATTGATAACCTTGTAAGTTAAATTCTTCAAATTGTTCAGAAAATATTCCAAGGACATGAAAAAGAACCTGAACTACAAAGAACATAAGAACTTACCAGCATGAATACAAGCACCAACAACTAGGTTGTGCTTTAAACATGCTATGATCGTTAATTCAAGACCGAAATCAGTCTTACTTTTATGGCTGTGCTTAGATCTTTTCACTGCACCAATAGAGCTGATAGTTCAGAACCAAAAGAGGGATCTCCAGTAATTTTTGGGTAGAATTCGTAGTTATGCTGTCTTCTTCCCCTTACCGCGATCATTCGTGCATCAGGAAGGATGTGGTTAGTTGAATACCATCTTCATTGAATTAAAGTACGGGTGAGCTCCACCCAATCACAGTTCTCACCCGTGTAAGGCGCTGGTGTATGTATTACACGGTCTCCATCATTATACCCTCCGATTTGGACTAATGTTCCATCGGGTAGGACCGCACCAGAAGAGCACCAAGGATCTGTTTGGAGCATTAATGCCCGAAATGTGTTGCTACCAATACCGTATAAAACAGAATGAGAATAGCAGTCTTCGCATGAGACCATGTCATTAGGGTCATAGCGACAACGCCCTCTTGGAAGTGAGAGGTTAGAACGACCAAAATCTATTGTATCAAAGATAACTACCTTGTTATTACGACAGGAGTTGCATGTGCACCACGTATATGCCAATGCTTTTCTGCAACATCCGCCATTCACCTAGAAGGCATCTACAACTATGAGAAACCAACATCTGAGAAGCTAATGGAGGTTGAAGAGTGAAAAATGTTAGCACTAGTAAGAAGAAGAAAATGATACTTTCTTTGTCCATAAGTTGAAAATACTCTTTATGTTGTTATTAGTATGAGTTTGATAGAATTTAGGAGTGCGATAGTTAGTGTCCATATATTTATATTCCAAGAAAGTATTGAATTAAAGCTGAATTGAAGTAGAATTCAAAGTAAATGACTTCATCGCTTGGCATAAGAAGTGAAATTCTATTTTTTCATGTGTCCAGAAAGTAAAGGGTTGCCAGAATTTTGCTTGAATTTGCATTTTAATGAGCCTAGCTGATATAACGTTAGTAGGTAGTCGAGCATTGTTCAGTTCTCTCATCGATCTATCTTGTTTCCTTCGCTTTAGTAAGCATATTATTTGTTGTTGCAATTTGTTCTCTTTCTCAGCTGTTTATACTTTTTAACACGACCTCTTTGTTTTTGTATTTTCTTTATATACTTGATTCTTAATATGCTTACCCAAGCCGAGGGTCTATCGGAAACAACCTCTCTATTGAATACACACCACCCTCCCCAGACCCCACTTGTGGGATTACACTGGGTATTATGTTGTTGTTGTAGTCTAGCTGATACAAGCACTACCTATAAAATTATGTGTCGACTAAAAATCTATATTGCTCGGACTTAAAAAAAATGTTGTCAGGTCTATGTCTCGGATCCTCTAAAAAAAATGTTGTCAGGTCTATGTCGCGGATCCTCTGAGCTATGCATTTTTTGAGGAACTAATACGGGTGTGACAACATTTTTAAAGAATTCGAGCAATAGCTAAAAAACTGAAGAGATTGCGAAAGAAAAAAACAACAAACATTTGAGCAAAGATGTACAACTTTGTTCAAGTTTAAGAACAGAAACATCCTTCTGTTTAAAACTTCTATCATTTCTTTCCTTTCAAATGTTCTGAAAAATTGACTTAACAAGGTCGAAAGCCTTGTTCTCCTTATGTCATTGACACACAAAATTGCTACGTTAGTATCAAGTTTCTTTGTTGTATATAAAGGATGGGGAGAGGGTGACATTGTATAAGTAGGCAATGCATCAACAACTAATCTCTCAGCGAAAGAAAGATACTGTCTTTTTCAATCGGAGAGTTTCCTAACGCATTTTCAAGTATCACATCCCAAGTAGAAGTGGAAGAAACATTGGCGCCAAGACGGATTATGAGGTCACATTGCAGATAGAAGTATTACATAAAAGTAATCAACATACTGGTGTTTCTGTTGCCCAAGACGGATTTTGGGTTTTTGTTTTAACGTTATTATGTTTGGATGGGAAAAATCGGGTTACTAGGTTTGTATTATTAGCGGGTCGAGTTATTAGGTTTGGGTGGATTAGGTTTAGCGGGTCGAATTATTAATTAGTTTAATTAATTATTGCTTGGCCAATTAAAAGAAGTCACGTTATTAATGTATTGGGGATAAACTAATCTGTTAAATAAAAGGGCAAATTAGGCCCTATAGGCAGATGGGGAGGGAATTTCAGGCCCAATAGATAGACGGAAGACATTTTTGCACTATTTCAAATAGTTGAAGGGCATTTTAGGCCCTTTTCCGTAATTTGAAACAAGAAAGTAGGTCAAATAATTTAAAACGGAGAAATGAGAAAATGTATAAATTGTAAGGTATATAGGCACTGTTACCTTATAAGGTAAACATGGACTATTACCTTATTCCTTTTCATAATCACAAACCCTAACTTCTCTTTTCATCAAGATTTGAAGTCTTTGCGAATCTTTTAACTTTGCAGACGAATTTGATACAACACTATTTTCTTGATTGAATTGATATATGACTAGATAGTGTATTTTATACATTATCACTTTTCAACTATTCGTTTTAATTCTGCTACCAATGTACAACTAGTTATTTAATATGAAATCAGTGAAAGTAAAATAAAAACTACGCAAGTAGCAAGTTTGTCCCTTTCAACAAAACAATCAACTAAGACATGATAGGTCATGCGAACCATAGCAGTCATTGGAAGTCCCTGAGCTTTCTTCAACAAATCATTGTACGACTCAGATACATTAGTCGTCATAGCCCCCCATCTACGACCATCATCCATGTACATTGTTCATTTTTCAAGAATTTGTTGCATTCTCTGCAAGAATTTTTTTTCCTGATGCTCTGTAGCAGCCAACCACATCATATTTTCGAGTTAACTATTTAAATTTTTTTTATTAAAATTAACTTTCTAATGTCGAACACAAAATTTGTGGTGTGTTTTTGGTGGTTGCAACCAGGCGTAAGATTTAACACACTGCAAAATTCCTAGATGACGCTCTGAAATTAGTCCAATGTATTTTCTCTCACCAATAACATGCCTCCATAATAATGTGAGAAACCATAACCAAGATTCAAAACTTTCACGCGCCACTATAGCATATACGAGTGAAAAAATATTACCATTCGCATCAATTGCGATAATAATTAATAATTTAATATCTACTTGCCATAAAAATGAGTGCCATCTATTGAAATGACAGGTCCACAATTTTTAAATCCATCAATGCTTGCCTTGAAACTCCAAAATAAAAACTTGAATATGTGCTCACCTTGCATTGTTGTTGAATCATGCTCCCACTCAACGACAGTGCCTGGATTGAATGATTGCAATGTTGTCATATAAGCAGGTAATGCCTTAAAAGAACTTTCAAAATCACCATACACCATCTTAAATGTCTTTCTTCGACCTTTTTGAGCTTTTCGATAACTAGGGGTATAATGGTGCAATCCTTTGATGTTTTCTCGAACCATCTTGATGTTAATATTTGGGTCTTTCCTAATATAAGGAATCAATGAAGTAGCAATCAAGTCGTTGTTTAAATTATAATGATCCTCCTTATATTTATCTGGATTGCAAATATGCTCAATCATTTTTCCCGACTTTCACATACCACTGGAAACTGCGCTAAAGTGTATCATCCATTCACACCCCGACAAATATTGCTTACAAATAACCTTCCAACTGTCTCTTTTAGACCGACCACAAATAAATTTTGTGCCTGTAATTAGATTATACTTTCTTACAACCGATTTCATTTGCTTTTTGTTATTGAATAACATACCTAAATGCAAATACAAAATAAATATTAATAATAATATCAAATGACTAAAAATTTATTGTTTACTAGTTTATGTATTAAAAAACCAACCTGACTTAATATGTTCAGAATTATTTTGATTCCAAAGTGGAGTTCGAAAATAATCTTCATTGACCATGCACCTCAATTCTTCTGGACTTTCTTCAGTATGATCCAAATATGGAATTGCTATAGAAGAATGATTGTCAGTATAGACACCAACGGATGTAGACTCTCCATTAATATTTTCATCATTATTATTATCATCATCGTCATCATCAGAAGATTGATCATCATCTGACGATTCATATTGTGAAGGTTCATCACTATCCAACTCCCCTTGTACATCGTCATCGTTGTTCACAATTTCTGTGAGTTCAGTGAGCGTAAATCCACAATCATTAAATTTGCAAAATGGATAAATCATCTAATTAATTATAAGGAAAAACCTACTTAAATAAAATTAATTGTTTATTACCTATCAATAACCTCTATCGAAGAAGGATATTGTGGACCACTTGAATTAAAATTTTTCAAATTCATAGTCGCATTGCTAGGTCCTCCCATATCAAAATTATTCACAAGTGCGGGTGAATTTTGATAATGTGTTTCATGCCCACCATCAAATTGTTGTTCCATTGCCATTCCACCATCAATGACTAACTCGCACATCAGACTCACTGTCCGTGGGTTCTTCAACAATAGGAGAATGTTCCACACACGCATACTTGTCAAGCGTTTGTAAATTAAGGCGATTACAAAAAATTTCAACAGTGCGAAGAAATAAAGATAAAGAATCATCATTCCAAATAGGAGTTTTACCAAATATTGATTGTCCGTTGGACGTAAAATAATTTGGATATCGTCCAGAAATAACCACATCATCTTTTGGATTAGTAATACCCATTTTACTCCTAAACAACCTTTTCAAACGTTCATATTTGAGAGATAAAGAAAATAATTGAACCACTATAGGACGCCGACTATATCGCACCGAATCTCCATCATGCAAACTTCACTATCCCAATGTAAATTTACTCTTACCTTATCTATTTTAAAGTAAGAAATGAATAAGGTTCAACAAATTTTTGAGTTATGAAGTTTAATAATTTTTTTGAGTTGATGCAAGAAATGAACCTCTGCTCACACTCTTTATATAGCAGTAAGAATTTTGAAGTTGTTAGTAGGTAAACATGGGATCCTACCTTATAAGGTTAACGACTCTATTTACCTTTTAGCCTTACACTCTACTGATACTTACATATAGATAATAGATAAGGAAAACTCACCATTTTACCTTACATTCTAACATTTGCACTGACGACGTTAACTTCTTAATAGAAAAGGTAAACACCTGTCCCTTTTGGAATTTTTCACTATTGAGGTACCCTTTTGACATTTTGACTAAAAAAACTTGCCTTTTGGGCTCCGCACTTTAGATTATTCCCTTTCTTCCCTTTTGCCTTTATTGAACAAAGCAAAGCGTTTTTGTATTCATGTACTACATTTTTTAGCCAGAGTATGATTTTGGTGGTTCATCTTGACGGTGTACGGGAATTTGTAGTTTTTCTTTTTACATCCTTCGCTCAATTAAAGACGAGCATGGCTGATGATGTGATGCAAGCAAAATAGTTCGTTATATTAGGAATCTTTTGTTAAGGTACTAATACAGAAGCAAACCTTGCGTGATTTTGGTGTTGATTGAAGGAAACCTTGGATAAGGTACCGACATCTCATTTGAAAGCCAAACAGTAACTTTTCCTGCTTAACGTCTAGGTGACTTGGTGTGATCTAAATGGGAAGGTGACTTGGTCTGATGTTTAGGGGCATATTTAAATGGGAATCTAGGATTCGCGTGTACTCAATAGCTTCCGTGCAAGCTCCTCTCTATATGTATTAAGAATCCACTAAATAAAGATACATATTTGATGTGTCGTTGCCTCTAATTTTTTCTCCTAATTTGTTCTTTAGAGGTTATGAAACTTGGGTTAGAGGTTATCAAACTTGGGTTAGAGCCTTTTCAGCTGTAATCATTGCTATTTTCTGAAGGCTCGTCAAGTTACAAGATTAAACGAGTACACTCCAGTACCTGAATTCTTTATTCAGATAACTCGGAGCTTCAATAACTAACAAAAGAAATTACCGTCTCTTTTGGGCCTTGGGATGGGTTCGATAGAAATATATATAGCCAATTTGAGTGCAACTTGACTATCTATCGGTATCATAGAGCCGTCTCAATAAAATTAGTGGCCTAAAATCAAATTTTAATAGGAGATGATAAATATATAAAGATACATAATAAATACTACTGTAATAATCTAGAGTTGTTTTATTTACTATAATAATTTACAATTCTCTTATTTGTTTTTGCATAATAGTTATTTCGATGCAATATTTTTAAGAGACACTTAACCTTTAACTTCACATATTAATATGATTATTAATAAAAGTAAAATTAATTCTTGTTAATAATATGTTAGTCATTTGTTTGCAATGCATTAGTTTGGATATTGTTGTTAAAACCTTATTTATTAATATAAAGTTTGAGTGGTGTAGTTGAAAGTTCTAAAATATTTCTTATAAAAATGAGATAACTTTTTCTCTTTTTCTTTTTTATTATTATTATTATTTTTTAGATATTTTTTAAAAATATATTTCACAATCTTTATTATTATTTAATTAAAATTAAAATTATAAAGTTTACTATTAAAAAGGATCTTACTAAGTTTACCTTTGAGCCAGCTTGATAATGCTGTTCTACCAACCGAAGCATCAAGCAATGCTGTTTACCGAGACTTATCGTATAGAGATAATTCACCTAGCATTTTTCTAATCTTTGATGGCACATGCTACTAAGACCACCCCGCTGTACACCAGGTTCTCTTTACTCCTTGCTTCGGGTTTGCTAGTGTTCGGATGTCCATTTGGCATGAGTGGCCTACGAGCCCGCCCTTGATGTCTACGCTAACT
Source organism: Capsicum annuum (assembly GCF_002878395.1). Taxonomy (NCBI): domain Eukaryota; kingdom Viridiplantae; phylum Streptophyta; class Magnoliopsida; order Solanales; family Solanaceae; genus Capsicum; species Capsicum annuum. The sequence goes on along the minus strand of NC_061114.1, from coordinate 230,080,909 downwards.
GCCCCATAGCTGGTGAATCCTTAAAATCATAGGAATGGCAAAATCAGTAGATACCTAGCTTGGAACATCTCACCACATGCGTACTAAAAGTTCGATTTAGAAACTAGAAAATCTGGTTTGGAAAAAATGAGCCGATCGGCTTGACCAATAGGAAAAATTTTCACACGGAAGCCTATCTGTCTTCATTCCAACCATCGTAGTTCGATTGAGGTTTGATTGATTGCTATCACCAATGTTAACGAGCTCTGCCTGGTGGCGTGCTTTTATACTTGGAACCATGATTTGCTTCACTTGATGGCTAAGCACCAGTAGGCCAATTGATTGGTTGTTCTTGCTGAGATTTAAGTATGTTACCAAGTGATCTACATATAAAGCACCGCACCTCGAGTATGGCCTATATGTCAGTAAAGTGAACAAAAACCTTGGAGATCACCGTTCATATTTCGATAAAGATAAAAATGTTAGGTGATTTTTAGTTACTTCTATCCAAGTCTTGGTGGGTAGGATTACCCTATACTTGTGTTGTAGGATATGTAGCATCAAGAATCCGTTGAACTTATTAAGATACACACACAAGTTGATCCTAATGCTACGCTTATCAACAAGAAAAAAGATCCCTTTTAATCTTCTGTTTTGGGTTTCATGTATACTTAACTATGAAACTCCACTCAAAGATATTTTGAGAAAGCACAGGTCACTTAACATGTCAAGATATTTTAAGTTATAGTTGTAGTATAACACAATTAGATGGAAGAGGCCTTGGGACTTGTACCAAAAACTAATTAGTACAATTGCAGTACAATAGGAGTAAAGGTAGTACATTAGAGTACCCTACAGAAAAGCATAAATATATCAAGTTTAAAGGAAAGCATTGGCATTTGCATTTCATTGATGATTCTGTCCTAAGTCAATTAAAGAATGGGCATGGGAGCATGAAATTTGTGGAAACATGAAAGGTTAGTCCTCTCGTCATGTAAATTGTGATATTTGAAAAGTAGTATGTGAAGTCGAAAATTGAAGTTATGTATGGACATGAATTATACTTGGAAAAAAAATAAATTAAAATATTGTGAGTGGGAAAATATTTGTCGCTGATCAAAATTAGTTTTCAAAAATTTAAAACGTTCATCTTCAAAAATAAAAATTATTAAATCAATATAATGAAAATTGGACGCGACTATTTAAGTTTTCTTCTATGTGATGAAGGTGTAATAAATTTATCGAATTATAAGTAAGTTATCATAATAATTACTACTAGTAGTACAATAAGTGATTGAAAAATAAAAAGGCAAGTAGGCAAATGACGTCTTAGAATATCTGCCCTTTTAGGAGCTTTGGCTATTTAATCAGCACCACACAAAAACAGATAATGCTATTTGTTTTCTTTTCATAGGGAAATAAGTAATGCCATGGAAATTGAACGATTTTTATGTTGGCTTCATTTGTAAAATATTCTTGTCTTTTTGTGTACGCAATTATGCAAAGTGATCACTATTTACATACCGTGTCAAAGTTTTCTTCTTTTAGTGAAAGTTTGATCACAAATGCTTTGAAGTTGTGTTAATCAAAAAAGAAAATTATACCTTTTAAAATATGTGTACATATTTAAAGTTCAAGTCGAAAACAATAAAAGTATACTTGCACTTATCACTCATAAACCACATGTTACACAATACATGTCGTTTGATGACTTTTAAATAAAATGATCACACACTTAAATATTATCATAATAAATAAAACATGTGCTTGTGCAGTTGTGCTCTCTCTATCTGTTTTAAGTTCTTAAATAAGATGGTCATTTACCACAACAAAACCAGATGTGATAGCATGTTAAACGAAGTATGTCTTCGTAAATCATCATCAACTTGATTGTGGACTTATAGAAAGACAAGTAATGATATTTATTTTATTTTACATCTTCTTCTAGTTAGTACTAAATTTTGTGGTTCTAACATAATTCCAGCCATTCAATTTCCACCCTTAGATAAATATATCCACGTCAGAGGATATAATCCATATCAACCAATAGCATTCACTTCATCAGATAACTGTACATCCTATCATCACATAAACAATCGCAAGTATACACCACTCATTTATACAAAGAAATTAACTTCTTTACTACTCTATCCACAACCTCACATATTAAAACCCCATCAACCCCTTATCACCTTTTCTTGATTCCAAATTTTCGATCACAAAAGCAACAAACATCATATCTAGTTATTAACAATGGCCACTGTCACCTCTGCTGCTGTTGCTATCCCATCTTTCACTGGCCTCAAGGCTTGTGCTTCCTCATCTTCCAGAGTTAGCACTGCCTCAGCCAAGGTGGCGACCACCCCGGTCGCCAGATTGGCCGTTAAGGCGTCTTTGAAAGACGTTGGTGCTGTCGTTATTGCGACAGCTGCAAGCGCGATGCTCGCTAGCAATGCGATGGCTATTGAAGTGTTGCTTGGTGGTGATGATGGAAGCCTTGCTTTTGTTCCTGGAACCTTCAGCGTTAACTCTGGTGAGACAATTACATTCAAGAACAATGCCGGGTTCCCCCACAACGTCGTATTCGATGAAGATGAAATCCCAGCTGGTGTGGATGCAAGTAAGATTTCAATGGGTGAAGAGGATCTTCTGAATGCACCAGGAGAGACTTACAGTGTCACTTTGAGTGAGAAAGGAACCTACAGTTTCTATTGTTCTCCTCACGCGGGAGCTGGAATGAAGGGCCAAGTCACTGTTAACTAATTTTTGTCACCTCTATATCATGTAAAAGTTGATTTGAATTCCCATCCATTTCAACATTTTCTTTTAATATTGCCCTTTTCTTTTTGAGGTAAGCATATTTATGGATGTAATATCATTTTGTGATATTAATAACAACTTTTTTGGGCTGTAATGTTGCTTTTCTAAGATTAAAAAGCTCAACCTTTCCCCTGATGGTATATGTTGCTCAGATTTTCTTTAAAAACTTCAAAAATGTTGCCGGATCTTTCAAAAGTAGTGCATTTTTTTTTTTGGACAATTCGACACGAGTGCAACAACATTTTTGGAGAGTCCGCAACATATCATACCATACCTTCTCCTATCCTGTATGAACTTTTTCACATCCACAGTTTGTGAAATTAAAAAAAAGAAAGGCAGCCTGGTGCACTTAGCCCTGCGCGGGGTCCATACCGAGTGTAGTTCCACAAAGTAGGTTTGGACAGGGTAGAGTCTACACAGGCCTTACCCCTATCTCAAAGGTGGAGAGATTGTTTTAGATAGACATTCGGCTCAACGTTAAATTGTCCTGAGCAGTTCAGAAAAAGAACAGAACTGAAACTAGAATAAAGCAAAATACTACTACTACACTAAGTTAAGTACAAGAAGCAATAGATAATAGCAGAAATAGAAGAACAAGAAATAACAAGAGCAATACTAAGGTCTATGATTACTAGTATGGAGGGATAACAGGACAACACAAAGAAACTGAAGAATAAAATATCATTCTCTCATGGTAGTAACATAGAACAAACAGAAATCAGTTAACAGCAAACGGCCGAAAATCTTCACTCTGCATTTGTAGTAATTATATCATATTTTAAATTAACTGTGCATTTGGAGAGATTCTTGAGATCATCATGAACAAGATATTTACTACATTATTAATACATTGAACGTTACAACATTAGTGAACGCGATGCAGAACTCCAACAGCAACCAAGATGATAGTACTTCTTGATCACTGTGCTGAGATACTGATAAATATACTCTCCAATTCTATAAGAAAATTGGTTGAATTTTATGGACAGTACAAAACCGGAAGAGACGAAGAGTTATGTGGTCAAAGCATCAGGAAGATTAGTTCGAGCTCCTAGTATTTTACCACCAACATCAGGAAAATGTTCATGACCAGGCAAGGAACTTACTTTCCCATCATTACCTACTTGGACCGGATACTTGAGGAGATGACCTTGTAAAGGTTTGAAACTATCAGATGTAAATCTTTTCCAATTATCTTCAGCAACCTTATTCACATGCCTTACACACTCCAAACTTTCTGGTTTTGTGACGATATCGTTCAACTTCCCCATGTGCTCTGCCCACAGGGACATTCTATAACCATATACCTGCAGCCAAAGGCGGTTCTTGAATCCAATCGTGATGATTTCAACCTTTTGGTTATTAAAATTGAACTCATTGTATTTAAAGATTATAGGTTCAGAAGGTAATATTTATTGCAATGTTACTGATTTTTCACATCTATATCTTTGTTCCATGTCGAAAATACTGAGTTCAGTTGAACCCATCAACTAAAAGATATATCAGCCTCTGCATGCAGCTATAGTTGTTACTTTTTATCAGATATGTCAAGAAGACACTTATTTAAATGGGGTAGTATGATTAACAAAAAGTTTCCTGCTAATCCCTTTGTTTCAATTTGTTTGTTTTACTTTCCTTTTTAATCTGTTTAAAAAAATGTCTCTTTCCTTTTTCAACAACTCTTTAGTTCCAACTTTTCATGTGACATGTTTAAGACCACAAGATAAAAGACATTTGGTACAATTCTACATATCTTAAGTTTAGATCATAAGATTCAAAGTGTTCTTTCTTAAACTGAGACATGGGAGTTGATTAAGATTTTCTACTTTTGATCAAAACAAAAATGTTCTAGTTTTCTTCATTTGGAAGGAGATTCAGAGAGATGAAAATTCACAGACCTGGCCACGTGGATGTTTTTGCTTCTTAGCCCAAGTGTAATTAGGTTGATATGCACCCATAGCTATCTCTGTGTCTCTTGAACCAGCCATAGATCTTTGATTAATATTGGCAGATCCTAAAATGACATACTCGTCGTCCACTATCATCCCCTTGGCGTGTACATAAATCATAAACCGTCCAAATTTCTGTGAAGCTGAGATATGCTGGCAGTGTCATGGCAAAATTAGTCCTCGTCATTATGTGCACTTACAACACTATCTATAACAACATATCCAGTGAAATCCCACAAGTGGGGTCTGAGGAGGGTGGTCTATATGCAGCCTTACCCCTACTTGTGAAGGTAAGAGGGACCGTTTCCAGTAGACTCTCGGCTCAAGTAAAGGATATCGAAATCAGTAAGGGAAGGACTTACAGTTCTATAGTGAAAAAATGTCTAGGATTTTCAAAAGATGCATACAACCATATCTGAATCTTTTGGTTTATAATTTAGCACAGAAGACATGATGGGTAATGAAAGAACATGTGAAAGAGGTTAATTAACCAGCCAATGTCATGACATGAGTAAATTACAGTTGAAGTAAATCTAGTTTCATTCGTGAGTTAGAATACATACTTCTTGTGGGTACAGAGTATAAAGTGACAAACATGTTTCTGTATATTCAACCACATTTAATTCCAAAAAGTATCAGGTAGATTTTAAAGCATTGTTTAGTGAAAGTGTAACATAACAAGCAGACATAATGAGAACAAAGAATGATACCAAATCGCCATGTGAAGCGTGATTAGACTTTGAATCTCCATGTAATTCTTCTCGATTACCCAGACAATAGAAGTTTAGATAGTCAGAAAGTTGTACATCTTTAAGTTGAGAAGTTTTTAGCTCTTGAGCAATGATTCCATACATCAGTTTCATGGTTTGCCTCTGCAAGAGAAACATGATAATGAGAATAGCAGCCAAGGATATAGTCTCTTAGGAACTGAGAACAATCTTTGATAGGCATATCGCCCGTTGCTGGCATAGAACTACAATAAACTTGACATACTAAATGGAGTAAAACTCAAGTACAAGACTGTAATGGAATTGTCAACCTTCAGCAAAAAAGAGAACCTCTTTTTTTTTTTTTTTT
>NC_061114.1:230070478-230074984 GCF_002878395.1 Capsicum annuum | reverse complement strand
GAGAGTATTTAGTATTGATGATAGCATTGAAGATATATTTAAAATCTCCGCAATACCAAAATAAAATCCCAGGATGATAACAACAACATACCACATAAGGCCTAAAATTAATTAATTCATAAAAAAAGATCAAAATGAGGCAATCTTACTAAAATAAGAACAACAAGGACACCAAATAAACTCTAAATACAAACTAGAACATAGATATTGGATGAGTTAACCAAAAAAAAATATTTAAATAACATTAATTCTTGTCAATCATTTTCACGCATAGCCCTAAAAGAAATAGAATAAGCAAACGGATCCAAATAGGCAGAGTTGAGATAAATGACAAGAAGCTATAAACAATCGTATTTTATTTCTAAAAAAAAAACTGAAACAAAAAATGTGAAGATGAAAGCGATTACTGACCTTGTGTGGAGAAACGAACTAAGGCTTCAACTCAAAGACTCGAACTTCAAATAAACAAGGAAAAAATAGCAGGCCCCTGGCGAATTGATCTTTTTTCACCCTTTTATTGTGAAGAAGACTCCCCTTTTTGGGGAAAAAGGGTTGTAACGACTTCTTCATGTATCACAAAATTCAAAATTCAAATCAAACGAAAAAAAGAGGAAGAAGAAAAATGAGCACCAAAGTTTTCCTTTTCAAAGATTATGGGCTCTGCAAAAGTCAAAATTTTCGGTGGACTTTCCATGATTGAAGTGTGTTTGGTTGAATTTCACGTGAAGAGAGGATTTTTATGATTGTGTTGGTCATATTGCTGATGTTGTTGTTCTTTGATGTTGTAAGGTGAGCTGGGCCAACGGGTTTGGTTTGGGCTAGTAAAATGAGTTTTGGGCTGGTCTTCCTACATTTCCAAGGGCTAAATTTAATTAAAGAATTTGGTCAAATCGGATCAATGAATTTATCTAATTCTCGTCGATCCATTTCAACTTGACTAATTCATCGATGCTTATTAATTTTATCAAAAATTTAAATATATATATATATATATATATATATAATTAAATAATATATAGTGCAAATATTGCAAAAAAATATAATAATATAGTAAATATTATGTTAATATGCTAACATATGTTTGTTTATTCATTTTTTAAAAAATAAAATAAAATAGTGAAATGATAATTTAAAATTTATTTATTTATTTATTATTGATTAAATTTGTGAGGTGCGATATTAGTAAAAAAATATCATTTTCAAACTGTTAACGTTGAAACATATTTAGAAGAAGAAAAAAGAAAAGAAATTCAAAAATTCTAAGCATCGAGAAATTATTTTTATAAAAAGGAGAGCCAAAATTGTGTGTCGACAATAATACTGATCATGTAGGACCAAAACACAACAGATTCATTACAGAAGCTATTGTTCCCAATTGCAGATTGTGGCACCAAAGACTTGGGAACCCAGCTCCTTAGGTTTTAAGATACTTAGACATTTTGATGAATCACAGTGATATAAATATACTGAATAAATGCACTGTATGTCCACTAGCTAAACAGACAAGAATGTTATTTCCCATAAGTACTACTAAATGTTTTGCATGTTTTAAACTTGTATACATGGATTTATGGGGTCCTTATATAACATCTACTTTTGATAATAAGTGTTATTTCTTGACTATGGTCGATGACTATAGTATATATACTTGGGTTCATCTGTTGCATCAAAAATCTGAGACCATAGTAGTTATTAAGAGATTCATATTCATGATTAGAACACAGTTTGGAGTGGTGAAAAAGGCTGTTAGATCTGATAATAGGACTGAGTTGATACTCAATGCCACATAAAGGTATTCTACTTCAGACTAGTTGTCCTCATACTCCACAACAAAATAGAGTGGTTGAGAGGAAGCACAAGAACATATTAAATATAGCTAGAGCTCTTAAGTTTCAGTCCCACTTGCCCATCAAGTATTAGGGATTATGTGTGAAACTTGTAGTATATATTGTGAACAGGTTACCAACCTCAGTCTTGAGTTGTAAGAGCCCATATCGGTTATTATTCTCCAAGGATCCCAGGCTATCTCATTTGTGGGTGTTTGGATGTCTGTGTTATGTGACTGTTGTCCCTAGAGGTAAAAATTACTCTAAAAGAGATAAACCTGCCATTTTAGTAGGATATTCAGAGTCTCAGAAAGGTTACTTGCTACTGGACATCCACTCAAAAATACTATTAGTGAGTAGGGAAGTTGTGTTTCATGAAGATTCATTCCGCTTTGACCCATCACAAGCAAAATTACAGCATCCAAATGCTTCCCAAACTAATAAAGAAATCAATGACTTCCTGGTATCCACAGATATTGAAGTTGGTGTTGATATTCCTTTAGAGGATATTCACGTTGATGATGCTGATTTTGCTGATGCTACACCGCCTGATGTACCTTTCTCAAATGCAAATACTAAAGCTGACTGCCAAGATGAGCCTTCTCTGACTTAAGCTTCTTCTAATGTTGCAGTACTTGGTGCTGTTTCACCTGACACCACTCATGAAGAAACATGTCAAGATGACCGTTCCCTGCCTCAAACCTCTTCCAATAGACCAACAAGACCAAGAAGGCCACCTGTATGGATGCATGATTATGTTGACGCTTCAAAAACCCAGAGATGCAAGCACCTCTTAGCCAACAACCTGTCGTACAGTAAACTGAAACCTGCATATTAGTGGTACTTGTTAAAGTTCTCCACTCTGACTGAGCCTCAACACTTTAAACAAGCTATAAAAGATGAAAGATGGGTGAAATCTATGAAGTTAGAAATCCAAGCATTGGAGGCCAATAACACATGGACCATTGTTGACCTGTCCAAAGAAAAGAACACTATTAGTTCCAAATGGATATACAAGATTAAATATCTTGCAAATGGTAAAGTGGAAAGGTTCAACAAAAGATTAGTGGACAAGGGATATATCCAACAAGAAGGGCTAGATTATCATGAAACATATTCACCAGTGGCAAAAATGGTTACTGTCAGGAGTGTGATTGTTGTAGCAGTATCTATAGAATGGCCTCTTAATTAAATGGATGTCTATAATGCATTTTTACAAAGAGATCTTAAAGATCAAGTGTAAATTGAACTACCAGAAGGTTTCAAAAGCCAAGGAGAGCATAAAGTTTGTAAGTTGCTCAAATCTTTGTATAGCCTCAAGAAGGCTTCTAGACAATGAAATCGGAAACTGACTCATGTTTTGCTTGATATTGGATTCACTCAGAGTGCTCATGACTATTCTCTCTTCATTCTATATCAAAGTTATAACACAGTAGTAGTTGTTGTTTATGTTGATGACCTACTCCTTACTGGAAGCAATGCAGCATTGATTAATGCACCAAAAACCAAGTTACATCAGCATTTCAAGATGACAGACTTGGGGAATCTCAAATACTTCTTAGGTATTGAAGTCCTCAATTCTACTTCAGGGGTGATATTAAACAAAAATAAGTATTTCTTAGAATTAATTTCAGATACTAGTCTTAGTGGTTCAAAACCTGCAATCACTCTCTTGGAATCCAATGTAAGGTTAACATCACTTGAGTATGATCAAGCCACAGGTGCACAAGGTGATAATTTATTGTCTGATGCTTCTTCTTATCAAACACGAGTGGGTAAAATCATGTTTTCCACTATTACAAGATCAGATATTAGCTGTGCAGTCCACATTTCAGCTAGTTTATGCAACATCCCAAGAGATCACACTGGGAGGCTGCTATCAGGGTAGTCAGGTACTTCAAAGGATCTATTGGTCAAGGAATCTGGGTAAAGGCTGAGCATTCTACCACTCTAACTTATTGGTGAGACTTAGATTGGGCTGCTTGTCCCAACACCAGGCAATCAGTTACTGGCTATGAAGTTTATTTTGGTGAATCTTTAATTTCTTGGAAGTCCAAGAAATAGCACACTATTTCCAGGAGCTCTGCTGAATCTGAGTACAGAAGCATGGCTTCAGCAGTTGCAGAGATAACTTGGTTGGTTGGTTTGTTCCAGGAACTCAAGGTTTTCATTACCTTGCCCATATCAGTCTTTAGTGACAAAAATACAACAATTCAATTGGCCAACAATCCTGTGATTCATGAGAGAACAAAACACATAGAGATTGACTGTTATTTCATCAGGAGCAAGACCAAAAGTGGACTGATACAAGCTATACATGTTCACACTCATGACCAGGTGGGTGACCTTCTTACCAAGGGACTAAGCCAAGCCTAACTTGCTCATTAATTAGGCAAGCTTGGTGTGCTGAATATATTGCACCCTGCAGCTTGAGGAGGCGTTCTTTAACTATTGATCCAAACTCAAAATATGATCTCAAGATATAATACACACTGTACAGAACCATACAAAACTAACTTTTCTATTGGATGGAAGGTTATGGAAGCTTCTCGATTATTAGTCAGTTAGCAATAACAAGTTATTAGAGGTTGTTAGGCAAGTTGTTAGTCAGTTATGACGAGTTGTCACAAAGCTGGAAATGAGCTCACTATCTTAGCTCAAGTATATAAATAGCTTCAAT
>NC_061114.1:230053313-230067478 GCF_002878395.1 Capsicum annuum | reverse complement strand
GTTACTGATTGTTCTGTTTAACTGAACTGAACATGGACTGATTTTATTGAGTTCCAATGACTAGCGAAACACTACTGAATTTTGTTAACTAACTAAATGCTACTGAGTTCTATTAGCTGATTGAGTTTACTGATGTCTGAACTTAACACAGAACTAAACTGTACTGATACTGAGATTTACTTAATTCCATAGACTGGCGGAATATTACAGAGATTATGTAGATTACTGAGTACTGAGTAAAACTGAACTGATACTGCCTTTACATGAGTTTTCCTAACTCATGAGACTGACTAAAGTCTACTGAACATGGCTTGACTGAGAGTATCGTGAAAATATGACATGGCTATAGGCACCAAGCTATATTTTTTGGGTACAAGTACCCCCAGGACTCGATGAAAGGAAACTGACACATCATGAAAATTCATGATCATAGGATTAAAGATCCACAATTCATAATACCATAAGTTGGGGATTTCATGAAAGCACTTGATAAGTATAATCTTGTACATGAATAGGAATGTATCCTAACATATCATAATTTCACAATTTTAATTTTACTTGCATGACATGAACTTGTATAAATGATAACATAATGTAGTTTCATTACTTAACTTTCATGAACCATTTGTCAAACACCTGCAAGACATAGCATCAACATGGAAATCATTTAAATCATGTAGTATTTAACATGAATTCATTATTTAGATCACCAATAGATCACAAGGCACAATTCATTCACTTGAACATTTTCACAAACACATGAAAGACATGATTTTATACTTAGGCATGTATAACATGCTCCCAATTCATGACCATAACCACCAATTCACATCTCAAGGTTTTCAACATATGATGGTCATGATTCAACACACATGGGAAGCATAGATATTTCATTCATCAATTGACATATATCAATATTATGGGTATAACATCCAACTTGCGAATTCCAAGAACTCAATATAAATCTCATATGAATAATACCACAAATAAATTAGTTTTCATGATTCTTGAAATAACTCATGGAATTAAAACTCAATTTAACACCAACAACATGATTATAAACATCCCACAACAAAATATTCATGATACATAACTTAAAACTTGATTCTTAAGCTCCATGAATGAAAAAAATCCATGAATGAACACTATGCATACCTTAGATTGATTATCCGTGAAAGTTAACAGTGAAATTGGCTTGAATCTTGAAACCCCCAATTGAACCCTTACTTGTTCTTGATAATTTTTGAGAGAATTTAAAAAAAAAAGAGTATATTCTGCTCTAAATTAGGCTTAATGCTGTGTTTGAGCATATATATAGGATGGGCAAAAGACTAAAATACCCCTAGAGAAAGAGAGAAAGACACAACTATCCTATCTTATTTCCAAGCTGATAGGCTGAAGTAAATTGATTATAACTCTTTGCCCCGATGTTTAAATTGGATGAAACCAATTGCATTCGAAAGAGGACTCAAAGATCTTTTCATCTATATTTAGCAGCTCTCACAATTCAAAATATTCAAGAAGTGATGATCGTTTTAAATTAACCCTGAAAGGCTGAAAATTTCTGGAGCATGCTATAGAGCATGCGAAGCAAGCAAATGGCATGGTGCGTCTGTTTTGAAATCCAAACATTAGCTAAACGGATTCCAAAAATTCTGAAACTCACTTGAGATGTACTATTGACTTCGCCGATCACAACACAACAGGAAAATCCAAAAACGGAGGTCCGGAAGGTCGTCAAATAAACCCACGAAGTTCGGAGGTATAAGATGAAACTAAGTGTTTCTTACACTTAGCAAAATTCTTCTAAGTGTTGCATTTCCTTATCAAGCCTTAAGGAGCTGAATTTGACTTAGGATTTTTACGGGGTTTTACATTTATCTATTCATGTAGAGTAAGGTAAGTGACTTACTATTTTATAAAATTTGATAAATTAAAAAAAACAGAAGGGTAATCCTTTAGAATAAATTTTTATTAATTTTTAGTTAGAAGCTTTATTTTATTTTATTTTTATTTATGGTGAGGATGTTCTAAAATATTTTCTAATCTTTATAAGTAGCATATATTATCTTATGAAAGACAAAAAAATAATAATTTTTAATGCCTTATATATATCTTTTCTTAATTTAATATTTGATTTTATTATCTAATCTAAGTTTGGCCGGTTAACCGTAGTTAGCGGATCCTTTAGGGTGCCTAATTCCTTCCCTTTAGGATAAATAGAATCCTTACCTAGAATTTTAGGTTTTGCAGACCTTAAAATGAAGTCATTATTTATTTTAATCTCATAGGTTGTAATAGGTGTCCTAATTCACCGTAGAACTAATTAGGTGTCGACTTCCTTAAATTTAACTCCGAAGTTTTGCAATACGTTGTACACTATTTGGACCCATGTTAAAATGGGTATAACAATTATTTTTCCATTCTAGTTTAAGAACATATAGTCCACCCTCTTGTCTACCAATCCCCTTCACCTGGTCATTGAAGAGGTCCGGAAATACACAGAAATAATGATAAAAGGAAACAAAGCATGACAGTTCCTTGGTTATCTTAGCAACAAACAACAGATTTAGTCAAAAATATGGAACAAAGAGGACATCTTTGATCACATCATCTGTAAATATATAGGCTTCTCCAGTGTGGGAAATTTTGACTTCATCACTTATTGAAAGGTGCAATTTGTCCAAGTGTCTTGGAACCAGGATGGTGCTGTCTTTGAACAAGTGTCTATGGGCAGACACATGATGTGTAGCTCCTGAATCTACAATCCAACTGTCAGAACAATCCTCGGATAAAAAACAAGTGGTAATACCTGTCATATTGACTTGTTTCATATCCTTAGTATCCTTGTTCAACATGTTCATGATTTGAGTGTACTCTTCATCTGTGAATATATGAGGTTTTGCAACTGGTGCAGAATTCACATCATGACTAGAACTGGCAGCATCACCTTGTCCTACTACCATGCTTGCAATTTGAGAAGACTTGCTACCAGTGCTAGTATAATTATTACCCCTATTATGTGGTGAGAAATTTTTACCACCGCCATTATGTGACCTGAAATTTTGAGGAGTATAACCTTGTTTTTGTTGCAGTTATCTACTTGTATCCTAGTTTTAGAAGAACTCTATTTTATATTTATTCTTGTACTTATCTGTTAGACAGATATATGCTGCAATTCCACTTTATAAATACAGAAATATAGAATGAGAAAGGCTTACACTTTAACCCTTCACTTTATCTATTTTATCTTGGTATCAAAGCCTTAAACGATCCTTTCCATGGCTTCAAAAATTTCCTCATCTCAGACCACCACTACCTCTGCTCAAATTGCCATAAACCAATCTTCTCTTGGCTTTCCAAATCCCCCTCCAATAGTTTCCAATATCAAAGGTTTTGTTTTTATTGAATTGACATACGTCAACTACCTTACTTGGAAGAAAGTTTTTCTCACCGTCCTTAAAAGTCACAATCTTCTTTCCTTAGTAGATGGAACCATACCATGTCCACCACCAGAACACGCTGACTTCAGGCTATGAATTCAGTGTGATACTATTGCACTAAGTTAGATTAATGCAACCCTCTCTTCCGCTGTTCTTGACACACTTTTTAACTATACTTGTGAAACATCAAAACAAGCTTGGGACACCTTAGCCTCCCAATATTTAGATCAAGTCTCTTCCTCTATAATTCAACTCAAGTCTAAATTCCAAAACTTCAAAAAAGGGTCCCTTTCTATGGAGGATTATCTTCAAAAACTTCACTCGATTTCCTGCTCTCTCAGAGCAATTGGTAAACCTGTAACTCATGATGATCTAGTCACTCAAGCGCTACAAGGATTACCTTCATCTTATCTTACCTTTGTGTCTGGATTAAATGCTACTGGAGCACTTCTTTCCTTCATTGCATTACAATCACTCCTTCTTACTGAAGAAGCTCACATTAATGCAAATACTTATGAAGAGTCAAATTCTCAAACTGCTTTGTTGGTGGCCACTCAAGGCAATAATAATTCTAATTTATCATCATCTGTTAATGGAAATCAGCCATATCAGTCATCCGTTAATGGAAATCAATCTACAAAAGGACACTACAATGGACGAGGCCATGGTAGAAATAATAAGGGTCAACATGGTAGAGGCCGAGGTTACCAGAACTCTTCATGGTCTAGTTTCCAACAACATTGTCGGCTTCCTCCCCTGGTACTGGTATTTTGGGTAAATCTACTTCCTCTCACGTTAAGTAATGTCAAATTTGTTTTCACTATAATCACACTGCGTTGGAGTTTAGAAACAGGTTCAATCATTCCTTTGTGTCTAATAATATTCCTCAATCATTTGCTGCCATGAATTTAGCGGAGGTTCAACCAACAATTTGGTATCCAGACTCTGGGGCATCTACACACATGACTCCTGATCCTTCTACTCTTACTTCTCACACTTCTTATTCTGGTTCTTCTCAAGTTATTGTTAGAGATGGTACTCTTCTCCCAATTAAATCTATTGGCTCTTCTACTCTTTCAACAACCTCTAAACCTCTTCTTTTAAAGAATGTATTATATGTCCCAACCCTCACTAAAAATCTACTTTCTATTCAACGCTTATGTGTGGATAATAATTGTTTTATTCACTTTACTGACTCTAGTTTTTTTGTCAAGGACATGAAGACCGGAATATTTGGTATTGTCAAGGATAATAATAGAGTATCAGCCTCGTTTGGCCTACATAGCCTGATACTCTATGTTCCTTCCTAGCAGATATATTTGGTATTGTCCCACTAAGCCTAAATGGATGGCTTCTAGTCATCTTGCTTTCTGCACCAGTTATTCTTATTGATGAAGTCCTCAAATTTGTGGGGAGTAGGAGAAGAAGAACTAAACTAAAAGCTGCATAATGTATTTGTATATGCTTGATTTTATTGATTAAAGGAGGTTTTCTTTGAGTAGATATGCAAGTTATGTGGGAATTCATGTATATTTTCCAGAAATGAAAATCTTTTTGGGGTGACATTGTTGAGGAACTCTGGACGCTATGTCGCCTGCACATGCCTTGGAAGGCTTCTTGTTACCACAAAATTCAAGGTTTCTGAAGCAAAACCTGTTGTTTTTTACCTGATCCTTTCTAAGAGGTTTTTTCATGTATTATAAGTTCTAGTTTGTATTATTCTTTTATAATTGTCTCTGCCATCTTACGCAGATTTTCATGGACTTAAGTGACCGTTTTTGGTTTGGTGCTTTAACATGTATATTTCCTCAGTCATTGCTATAGTTGTAGTTCTCTCTTTTCTTTTCGTGTTGCTGTTAGTGCGGAACTAGTGATGACAGCAAGGAGGGAGTTGGACACTTCAAGCTTTACCACACCCTGATTTTCAGAAACATTCATAGCTTGAATTGTTTGTGATTCAAGTTGGTGGTAAGGAGGAAATTACTTCACTAGAGACAAAATAGGAAGGGGAGAAATGTAGGTCCAAAAACCGTTCAGATTTTTTTACTACAATTCTATTCAACCATAGAATCCAAATCAATATCAATGTTGCTTACAACAAATTTCAATCTAGTGGTGCCTTCAGAAGTGCATGTATCTCATTTGATTTTGGATGGTATTTATCCTCTACTACAAACTTATGAATATCACCTCCTTCCTCGATGAAGCTGTACCCTGCTGCTTTTGTAATCTGGGAGGACTTCATCAGTTTCCTAAACCTTGGAACACCATCCCACAGACCAGCTCTTGCATATATATTTGAGAGAATAACATAATTCCCAAGATTCCTTTGCTCCAACAAAGAAAGGAATTCGACTGCTTGTTCAGCCAGTTCAACATTGCCATGGAAACTACAGGATCCAAGCAGATTTCCCCATATAACATTATCAGGTCTCATTGGCATGCTTTGTATAAGATCATAAGCTTCCTGCAATCTCCCAGCCCGGCCTAAGAGATCAACCATACAGCCATAGTGTTCTAATTTTGGAGCTATGGAGAATCTTCTCTCCATCACTTTTGAGGATTTCCCAGCCCTTCTCCACCATGCCAGCATGTGTGCATGCTAAGATTGCTCCAACAAATGTTACATCATCAGGTGCATTTCCTTCTCCCTGTGTGATACAAGTCAAAAATACTAAAATTGAAACGTCACACAAATAATGGAAAACACTAAAAACAAAGAAACAAGATAGAAAATAAAATGGATAGATAGATTGACACAATGAGATAAAGAGAGGACAATCTAAGGGTATATCAAACCCGAAGACCTTCCTATTGAAATGTCACAAGCACCAACCTCTTACGGGGACCTCGCGGGAATGGACCCGAGCAACCCACGTTTCTCACATTCAATGTAACTCCCAACAAGTTACAACTAAACACTCTCAAGCGTATTTTAATTCATCATTCAAAATCATCTCCTTAAAATGAAGACAAACTAGCTATTTATAGGCCATGGGTCTTTACTACACAATGGGCCCAAAAGTGACCCTAAAAGCTATTGGGCCCAAAAGTGACCCAAAGCCCAAAATAATGTCATGGGCATCCATGCTCTCTCAAAGCCCACGCAGTCTTCCAAACAAGTCGTGGCTCAATGCTCCCGTGATGACATCATAAAATGTAGCTTCTCCCGCGCTCCAAGATATCATCCACACATGTATTTGTTCCCCTAAGACAACCAAATCTTGGATCCATAGATGTGATCCTTGAAGCATCAATCCCAAAGGAGTGGAGCCTAATGATCTTGTATCACTGTGTCGACAGCACAACACTCGTGTAAATTCCAATATAAAAGCTCATGCTTGCTGCTGTAATTGGATGTTTGATAAGCTCAACAACGGTAAAGAGGAACAAAGAGAATATTTGCAAAGGGTTACCAGCATTTGATTGAAAAGTTTAAGAGCTTAATCACTTTTTCCATGGACAGCTAACCCCATGATCATGGTATTCCAAGAACACAAGTTCCTCCTCCTACCAATCTCGTGAAAGAGTTGCATTGCCCTATCAATTCTAACACACTTTGTATACATTTCAAGCACAGCATTACAAACAAACATATTCTTAAAGTATCCACTTGCTCTTGCATAAACTTTAATCTTCTCCCCAACCTCCAGTGCCATAAGATTCGCACAAGCTAAAAGAACACTAGAAATCTTAACTTCATTAGGCTTTACCCCTCCAGCTTTCTCCATTTCCTTGTAAACAGGTAGTGCATCCACATACTTCCTATTTTATGAACATCCACAGATCATCAGAGTCAAAGAAATCACATTCCTCAAAGGCATTTCCGAAAACAACTTGAAAGCTTCTTCCACATTTCCATTCTTGGCATACCCCGCAATCAAAGAATTCCAAGTAGGCACATCCTTCGTTTCAACCCCATTTTAGCATATATGTCAACAAGTGCATTTAACATGTAAATTTCAAATTCAAAACCCCATTTGATGAAACGAACATGAACATTTAGCTTTGAATGGGGCTAGAACGATTGGCGCTTGCGGCGAAGAGGAACGTGAAGGAGTGTGGTTAGGGGAGCAGCCTTGACAGCGCATCTGGATATAGAGAGAGAAACACTGGTTAGAAAGCCCATGAGAAGAATAGGCTTGAATGAGCTTGTTGTAGAGGAAGACGGTTTGGTAGTATTGTCAAACTCCGTGGGCATACAGGATGTTTGGGATTTCAGCAAGTTTGTAAAGTCAATGCCATTTCGGAGTGTGGGCGTGTATTTATTTCAATTGGTTCATAAGAAATGTTTGATTACGTCAACACACCATGCGAAAATCTACCTCATAAAAGATTTGCACGATTCAAAATTCGCTGAATAATGAAAATAATGTAAAGTCTGTGTTATAAGAGATTTAAGTGGTGTTCATATCGGTCAATCTTGTTCATTCCAAACAAATGCAATTTAATGAACGATGTGGCATTGACAATTTGAAACCTTGGAAATACTTAATTTAAGTTTTCTAGATGTGAGCTGAAATGGAGAAATACAAAAGGATTTTTTTAGTCAATCACAACTTGTTTGGATTAGAGCGTAGCTATTGTTGTTGGAAAATGAGAGGTTGTGTAATATTGATTTTGATACAACCAAAACAAGCTGAGGTATGTGAATTCTCCCTGACCATGTGCTCAATTTATTTTCATCTTATGTCCCTAATCTATATTGTGAGGACTCAATCATAAATTGACTAGTTTTAACTTGGAGGTTAGTAGCGAAAATTAGTTTGTAATGCATATAGCTATTGGTAACATTTTTTCTCAATTTGTAATCATGAGTTCACGTAAGAAGGAATATTGTCGTGACCCGAGCTGAGGCCCTAGCCGAGACAGGCTTCCCGAACCATCAAAGGCCTGAGAGACCCCTATCTCTGCCAATCTGTCACGACCCAAGCCGAGGCCCTGGCAGCGGCAAGCATTCTGGACCATCAAAGACCTGAGAGACCCCTGTCTCTGCCCAACCCTCTAGTGATATTGTGCGCTCTGGGCTCAGGCCCGTACGGCTTTAAACCACGTCACAAGTTAGTAAGGCTTACTTACTTACATACCCAGCTTGTTCCTGTTGTCAATGAGTATCCAGAAGTTTTTCCTGATGATCTTCTAGGAGTTTCTCCCAATAGAGAAATAGATTCGGGGATTGATCTTCTTCCCAACACTCAGCCTATCTCCATTTCACCAAATAGAATGGCTCCTGTAGAGTTAAGAGAGTTGAAAGAGCAGTTGGAAAATCTTCTTGATAAAGGTTTTATAAGGCCTAACATTTCTCCTTGGGGTGCTCCACTCTTGTTCGTGTGTAAAAAGGATGATTCACTTCGGATGTGCATCGATTATCGTTAGCTGAATAAAGTCACTATGACGAATAAGTACCCCTTCCTAGAATAAATATTCGATCAGCTACAGGATGCCAAGTATTTTTCTAAAATAGATCTCTAATCTGGTTACCATCTGTTAAAAGTTACAGAATATGATACTCCGAAGACAGCTTTCTGAACTCGATATGGTCACTTTAAATTCTTTGTTATGTCCTTTGGTTTGACTAACGCTCCTGCAGTTTTTATGGACCATATGAATAGAGGTGTTTAAACCATATTTTGATATGTTCGTAATTGTCTTCTTTGATGATATTTTGGTCTACTCTCGAAGTAAGGAGGAGCATGCTAATCATCTCAAGATTGTTCTTCAAACACTTAAAAACCGTGAGCTGCATGTTAAATTCTCTAAGTGTGAATTTAGGTTGTAGTCGGTTGCATTTTTGGTCCATATTATTTCTGGTAAAGACATTCAGGTTTATTCTCAAAAGATTGAGGCAGTGAAAAATTGGCCCAGACCTACTACACCTTCTGAAATTAGAAGCTTTATGGGTCTAGCTGGTTACTACAGGAGATTTGTGGAGGGATTTTCCTCCATTGACGCTCCTTTAACTAGATTGAATCAGAAAATGGTCAAGATTCAAAGGCCGGAGGCATGTGATAAGTGTTTTAATGAGCTAAAAGATAGATTGACCTTCGCCCCAGTGTTGAGTTTACAGGACGGAAATAAAGGCTTCGTGGTTTATTGTGATGCTTCATGGGTTGGTATTGGTTGTGTATTGATGTAACGTGGTAAGGTTATAGCCTATCCCTCCAGAAAACTTAAAAATAATGAGAGGAATTACCCCCTACATGTTGATATTTTCACTAATCATAAAAGACTCCAATATGTTTTCAGTCAGAAGGAGTTGAATCTCAGGCAGAGAAGGTGGCTTGAGTTACTCAAGGACTATGATTTAAGTTTTCTCTATCATCCTGATAAGGTGGGGAAAACCTCAGTCCTGAGTATAGACAAATCTCATTCGGTGGGGCAAACCTCAGCGAGGACGCTGAGTCCATAAAGGGGGTGTATGTAACACCTCAACTTAGGAAGGAGTCCCACATCGGCAAAACACAGGAGGGATACTGGGTATATAAGTAAGCAAGTCTTACAAACTAGTAACGCGTTTTAAAGCCGAGGGCCTGGGCCCAAAGTGGACAATATCACTGATGAGTTGGGCAGAGACATGGATCTCTCGGTCCTTGATGATTCGGGATGCCCATTCTGGCCAGTTACTTGGCTTGGGTCACGACACATATCCTGTTATAACATGTTTGTAGTCCTTCGTTTTCACCCAGATGGTCCAAATATCATTCAAATTTAGTAAAGAAAATAATCTAAAGAGTAACAGGCCTTAAAACTACATATAATGAAATTCTAACAAAAAGTCTTAGAAATTTACATCCCAACAAAGCTTATACCATAAAAGTTGATTTAATACAGTAATATAATTACCATAAAAGTTGATTGAGTTTAGTACAGTAATATACTTACTTATACAACTGGATTGTTGTACACCTAATTAATTTCTTATGATTAATTTACATAACATTACTATGTATAACTAAGGTTTAATCTTTCAAAGCCTGTTCAAAGTTTATTCTTCTTCATCATCATCTTTATCAATGGTTGAGTCTCTTTATAGAGATCAATGACTGACCGAAACTTTATTTTTCCTTATTGATTTAGCCGTGGCCGTTGAAGAAGAAGATGTCTCCTGTGTATTTTCCCTGCTTTCTTCGTCATTATAAGAATCTCCGCTAAGCTGAATTAACTGCAAAGCCGCATCCATTTCCAATTCCGTAGGCATATAGTGAACTTTCATCGATTTCACCATTGTTATTGGAGGAGAAAATTGAAGGATATGGAGTTGCAATGCAGGGGAGTTGGTTTATTAAAAAGGAAGCAATTGGAATTCTCTTAGCTCTACTTTGAAAAGGATTTAAGTAGGGGTAATATTGTAAATTCACACTCATTTTTGTTAAGTATAACTGTATAAGGAAGCAATCGGAAAATCTTCTAGTTCTACTTGGAAAAGAAGTTAAGTAGGGTAACATTGTAATTAACGCTCATTTTTTACGTTTCACATCAACCGTCTTTAAATTTTCAAAATTGTCTACTTCAATATTAAGTGCTTTCTAAACAATTTATTCTTAAAAAAGATATATTATACTTAAGTCTCTTTTTTCCTCACGAATAAATTATGTGTGTTATAATAATAAATACTCCCCCGTCCCATTTTACTCGTCCCAAATTTTCTAATTTGATTTCTCATTTTTCTTGGCATTTTTCATTAATCAAGATAAGATAATTTTTTTTCTTTTTGACCTTTAATATTAATTATTTTATCTCCAAATTAAATTGTAATAATCATTTTATAGAGATTATATGGTAAATAGCCGTGTTATAAATTGTTTTTCTTAATCAATGTGCAATGTCAAATTGAGATTAGTAAAATGAGATGGAGGGAGTATTAATATAATTAAGCTAAATCAATTATGAAAGTCCAACAACACTTCATGACTTCAACTTAATATCATGTTTGGATTATTATTTTTAAGTGACTTAAAAGTTAAAAATCAAAAAGTTAATTATGCCTTGCAATCTACTGATAAACTTGCATGTTTGCCTGGACTCTGGCACAAAAATTCGCGATGAGCCATCCGGCATGTTTACTCTCCATTCCAAAACTTGTAGGCACCTCATTCTCCTTAACCATATTTGCTAAAAATAACACCTTCTTCCAAACCCCTTTCTTATCTGTTGTACTTTAAGATTGAGTTGGTTAAGGTTGTTTGAGGACTGTTGGAGATTGAGACTTCAAATTACCATGTGTTTATTGGAGGACTACAACTTTATAAGTTATCATGAAGTGGTGGTTCAGTATGTCATAATAATGCACACATTAGGTATATATATATATACACTCATGCTCCAAGATATGATTTGTACCTTTGTAGGGGTTTTACGGGAAACTTTATATTTTAGTCAGGTAAGCTTAGGCATTTTTTGTTTTAAACAAATAGTGGGCATTCATTTGATATTCATATTTATTCATAGTGCTTGTTCTGAGAGCGTGCCTAAAATCTAACATATCAAAACATTTTAAAGTGGAACCGAATGTAAAACGTCATTAATTTGATATTTGTTTTGTTTATCTATTGACTAATATTATCTTCATATCTTAATTATGTCACCCTTTGATTTATCTGATTACATATATCTGAATTTTAAGAATAATAAGTGGGAAAATTATGAAAATTACAGTAATGAGTTCTCCCTCAACTTGCATTCAATCAAATTAAATCCTTTTTCCCTTTTAATTTCTTTGTAATTCTACCTTAAGTTGCTCTTAGTGAAATTAACGGTCCACCACAAGCAAGATGGGTGTGCTTGTCTGTTTTATGTTTTACATTCTCACATCAGAATGTACAAAATATTGAATCTGAGTGATACATGCTAGATTATTTGTATGAGGAGCCAAAAATCTAAATATACATCTGAGAAAAGAATTTAAGGATGAAATTTAACATCTAGAATTACTTTTTCTGGTCAAAACGATCACGATGATCGATATCAGGCTCAGTTGACATACAATCTCTTACAGTACAGAATTGCATCAGAAATCGCTTTCTTGCGCCAAACATCGGTAGAATGATCATTGGATGGACTTTTTATAGGGAAACAAGCCTCATGTGGTGAGTTAATATTGCTCCAGTTTTCCACCTTCCTCAAACTCTTAACTCTTCTAGTACTACTACTACTTCTTTGGTTGTTATCATTTCCACCCCAATTGACAACAGAATAAGATTTCAACATTCGACGAGGAGATCCCTGAAATAAAGTATCAGTAGTACTCTTGCAGCTTTGAATTTCACTTACTTTTCTTTGAAGTTCATCAACTTTTGCAGTACTTTTTCTTGAACTTGCTATCCTTTTGGAGATTGGCCCAACGAATCCAAACCACTTAACCAAGATTTTGTGCTAAAACTACCTCCATTTTTCAAGAAAATCAACTTGACTAGTCGTGGAATTTGAAAGTTTAGATATTGGTATGGGAGTAGTACTAGTTGAGGGTACTGATGAATTTGTGTTCAAATTATTGAAGGCTTCGAGAAAAGATTTAATCTTTGATCTATCAAGATATTGATGGATTATATATCCATCAGAGAAGATTTCATCAGCACAAACAGATTCTGAAACAGGATGAACATCAAAGTTAAAGTTTTGTTCTTCTTTTAGGAATCTTTTCAAATAAGCGATAAATTTTAACTCTTTCTTAGCATCATCATGACTACTATAAGAGGGTCTAGGGGATTCTGTTAGGCTATCAATGGATGGTTTTCTGTTCAACAACCAGCTATATGAAAAACTCTCTGTGGCAAGAGGTTGTTGGGAATTTTCCATAGTGAATAGTATACTACAATACATCCTCTCGACTTCATCTGAGGTAGTGGTATGATCTGCGTACACTTTATTTTCCTCAGACCCTACTATATGGGATTACACTCAGTATGTTGTTGTTGTTATTGAATAGTATACTATAATATGGGAAGAAAGGAAAAGGAAAATGAGATGCTTATATAAAGAATTTACAGGTTACTGCTACAACAGATTAAAACACACTTGTTGTAAAAAAAAAATTTAAGTTGTCAACGTATATAAGTTGAATCTGCATAAAAATAAATGCTTGGCTGAGAATAGACAGACTCACGTGAGCTTATTATACAGAGTGTGTAAATTGTAAGTTGTCTCATCATTCTTTGAGGAGGAGTTGTTTATGTAGCAAAAGATCACAAAAATAAAACGAAGAAAAATATTTAATAATTCAATAAAGGAGACTATTCAATGAGGTAAATCACTTAACTCCACCAATAATGCTATGGTTGTCACAAATAAACAAATAAGAATCTGTCTAAATCATAATATTGAAATCTTCCATAAACAAAATAAGGAAAAGAAAATTCTCCCTACTTATTAAAGGAAGTCAAGAGGGGGTAAAAGACATTAGTATCAATCAATTGCAATATCATCTAATTTTATCATAATTAATTCGTAAATGAATATCTGTCACACTAAACAAGGGCAAAGAGAAATTAGAAAATCAATTAGTGAAATAGTTCCTCACAAATAAGGCAAAATCGAATCAGGCACAAAATCAGGATAAATGAGTCAAGTCGATAGACAAAATGTACCCATATTAGGTTTACGAGGTTTGCGACGCAGTAGGCGAAGTAATAGGGGTGAATTGTGATGTATCTGGAGATAAGCTACTTTTATGAGTTAAAAGGAATTTTTGTAATTGGTATAGTGAGATGTAATTTTAAGTAATAA
>NC_061114.1:230040537-230050313 GCF_002878395.1 Capsicum annuum | reverse complement strand
TTAAATTAACCCTGAAAGGCTGAAAATTTTTGGAGCATGCTATAGAGTATGAGAAGCATGCAAATGGCATGGTGCTTCTGTTTTGAAATCCAAACATTCGCTAAACGGATTCCAAAAATTCTGAAACTCACTCGAGATGTACTCTTGACTTCCCCGATCACCACGCAACGTGAAAACCCAAAAATGGAGATCGGGAAGGTCGTCAAATAAATCCCTGAAGTTCAGAGGTATAAGATGAAATTAAGTGTTTCTAACACTTAGAAAAATTCTTCTAAGTGTTAGATTTCCTTAACAAGCCTCAAGGAGCTGAATTTGATTTATGATTTTTATGGGGTCTTACAATATCTCCCCCTTGGGAACATTCGTCCTCGAATGAAACTTACTAAGAAGGGGAGTAGAGACCAACTGAGGCTTATACTGAACATGAATGACTGAAACATGATTTCATGACTTACATGACTGATAAGCTAAGTTTGTATCAAACTAAACATACATATCTGATGCATGTGTAACTGATTTATGAATGAAGGACTGAGTGTTCTGATGAACTAGGTTTCTCAAAATGAGAATACATATCTGGTGCATAGCTGATAAGCTAAATCCATGCATATCTGATGCATGATTATATGACCGAATTGGCTTGTGAACATGCGACCTTATATACAATAGTAAAAGATGCCTAGTTTAACTAAAAATTGGGCATGAAATTAAATACCAAGTTTGGTACTGAAATCTCAACATGAGAACGAGTAAGTTTAAGGAAGACTGTTACATTGAACTTAAAATACCAATGAGTCTGAGATTAATTACTCAATATGCATGAGCGGAAACATGAGGACATAACTGAGTCTAGAACGTGATACATGAACTGAATATCATGATATGAACTGAGTCTGTAATGCGTGACATAGATAGAGTATCGTGAACTAAACTGAGCCATTGAGTAGATGGCTTACGACTGAGATTTGGAGTTAGAAGGCCATCTTATAAGTAACCCTTCCTCTAAGCTAGATTCATGACGTAAAGAGAGACCAGTATGTTTGTGTCATAACAGTTTGAGGGATTAGAGTGTATCTGCCCCTTGGGACACTATGTCCCTTGAAGAATGTTGGACTGACTTTCCTGAAATATTGAGGAAAACTAAGGCGATCCACAAGGCATGTAGGAACTGAATCGTGACATAATTATCTGATATTTGGTACTGAGGCATGATACATGAACTGGGTTATACTCGCAACTACTAGGATACCCTATCTTGGAATAGTTACATTCAAGCCTATCATTAATACTACACCCTTGTATAAAATAAGCATGCAACAATCTTCTCTTAACATGAAACATTTTCTCTCTCATATCTAAGCAACCGCTCATCACTACACTATTTTCATAAAGAGAGCTGACTGAAGGGTTAAATCAGGAGGACCTGAAGCATGAATCGATACAAACTGAACTTGACACATGACTGAAACCTGAGGAATAGAATATCAACAACATGAATTTACCAAAAAGGTATGAACTGAGGATATACACGACATAGTCTAAATTTATCTGATCTGTAGGGGCATAGCATGAGTCATGAAAGCTGAATATACTATACAGCATGATATGTGTACATGAGTCATGAGCTGCATCACCTAAGTTTCAAATTTTTGTATTTGTGAGACATAATTCGTGACACTGAGTGATTTAGATCTGACTCCCTATGCTGGGAACTGAAAGCACACATGATTCTATGGAAAACGTGTGAACATAAGCCGTGTTCATGGAATTGATTCATACTAAGGGGTAAACTTAGATCCTTTATACTCGGAACTAAAACCGTACATGATTTATGGAAAAGTGCATGATCGTGGTTCGTGACCTTAGAGTTGATATGTAAGACCTAAGTTGATTTCGTGATAGCTGAAGTACAAATCTTTGTACTGAGAAGAGGATGGGTTGGGAATCGTCTTGCCTTACTGCATTTCTATACATACTGGCACTACTACTGGAATCTAAGAGTCTGACTTTGTCACTTGACCTATCATCACATACTTATACTTTTTTTGACACATGCCCATCCTACTAAACACTTCAGCTGCTTTTGTTTCCTCATATACTACTAATATCACATCCACACCTTCATGCTTATTTTAAAGTAAATAAACTTAAATTCTAGCTTACATTGTGCAAGCCTCCTAATTTACCTTGGTATAACTATCCCCATGAATACATAATCTAATCAAATTGGATAATACTATCCCAACTCATCTACTGCTAAACTCTTGGATCTATGCTTAAAATTCTAGGTCTATATTGTCATAGGATTCTGAAAAGGGATCTAATGGCATATCAAAAATTGGATTTGAGTTTACAAAGGAGTTCTCATGATCATAAATAAAATTTGTACAACTTTGGAACATGACTGAACTGGGGGGATATTGTCTGAGCATGTGGAAAATCCCCATAACTGTCTCCAGGGATTGCATGAGAAAGCCCTATCTTTTAGATTTGAGCTTCACTATTTCTGTTACCTTGAAAGTAAGATAAGGTAGACATGAGGGAAGCCTGATGTGAATCTACATGGGTTCCTCAGAGAACCTTGCTATAGCACGATCTTGAGACATGAAAGAAGGGAAATTGTTCCTAAAACATCTCATGGCCTCCTACACATAAGTGTGGTGCACAACACACCCATGTACAAGACTCTACTTGATGCAGCTTTCAGACTTCCAAGGACACTGTTGAACCTTAGGCTCTGATACCAAGTTAGTAACACCCCTATTTTCTGAACCGAAAGGCTACACGGTGCCCATGACCCCGAAGGACCACAAGCTAACCCATGAATTATATCTGTATCTGAGCACTGAATAACCATACTATAAAATATGTGAAAACATAATACTGTAAGGCCATAAGGTTCAAATCTGAATAAACATCTGATAAAATAATGTCTAAAAATGGTATAACAATACCAACATAAATCTAAAATAATTATCTGACATGCTGTAGTCTGAAAAACTCTAAACTAAAATAAATAAGGAGTTGAGGGGACATGTTCCCAACTAACTCCGTCTGCTGAAATAAACTGAAAACTGAAATAGTGATATGAATAATAACGTAATTATCCTCGAAGGATGAGGAATCACTGTTAATTACTGCTGCTGGATTACTCTAAAATTGCTAAGGGAACTCTGGATCCTGTGCGTCCAAATTTATGGTATAAGACACCATAGCATGAGAAAAGTATGCATCATTACTTTGAATGTACTGGTATGCAAGTGAGGTAGGCTGAATGCATGGGGTTCATATGTATGAACAGTATTGACTAACATGAACGTAAGAATACATGCATGAATACATATTAATTGTAACTAAAACTGTACTAGTACTGGATACTGAATTCTATGTACTAATTTACTGACATCTGAGTTTACTAAATAAAGAGGAACTAATGTTATATTACAGATAAATAAAATGATTGTTTCTGATAGTTCTGGTTATGAAGAACTGATCTGATTGACCATATATAACAGTCCTGAAACTGAGTTCGTGATAACATGACTAATGAGTATGAATACTGATGATATATATTTGCTGATAAGATATCATGACTGATAACTGAATTTTGATATCTGATATATCTGATAACATGAGTTCTGGTAACTGATAGCATGAATAATTATATCTGACAGTCCTGAATCTGATGGAACTAGCTAAGTTCCATACTGTATCTGAGTTGACTATATCTGTCAGTCCTGATATCCTGAAGAACTATTTGAGTTCTTTTACTGAGACTGACACTGAAACTGTGGGAAGTAGTTATCTAACCGACATACCCCAAATATGCTATAATAGCAAATCTAGGGTCCAATCTCTACCTTGATTGGAAGGGTTTCAATACCGCGCCACTGGTAAAAACAAGCTGTGAGTGACCCTCATCTGGCAGGTACTCTAATAAGAATGGTGGGAACCCTTATCTGACAAATTAAGCCACCTCATCTACCCTCAACTGACAGGTATTGATGTCTCAACCTATGTTGGCTACATATTTCTGGAATGCAAGGACTGCTTCTAAGAATTACACCCTCTACCGGCAGGTGAGTTCCTATCCTTGTGTTCGTTCGGTGTTGAATCCTACTCCCAACTGAATGACACTGATCTGATGATACTGAACTGATTTCCTAGTTCATACTAGAATTAACTAAATTGTTACTGATTGTTCTATTTAACTGAACTTAATTAACTATTTGAGTTCTTTTACTGAGACTGACACTGAAACTGTGGGAAGTAGTTATCTAACTGACATACCCCAAATATGCTATCATAGCGAATCTAGGGTCCAATATCTACCTTGATTGGAAGAGTGTCAATACCGCGCCACTGGTAAAAATAAGCTGTGAGTGACCCTCATCTGGCAGGTACTCTAATAAGAATGGTGGGAACCCTCATCTGACAAGTTAAGCCACCTCATCTACCCTCAACTGACAGGTATTGATGTCTCAACCTATGCTGGCTACATATTTCTGGAATGCAAAGACTGCTTCTAAGAATTACACCCTCTACCGGCAGGTGAGTTCCTATCCTTGTGTTCGTTCGGTGTTGAATCCTACTCCCAACTAAATGACACTGATCTGATGATACTGAACTGATTTCCTAGTTCATACTAGAATTAACTAAATTGTTACTGATTGTTCTATTTAACTGAACTTAACATGGATTGAGTTTATTGAGTTTCGATGACTAGCGGAACACTACTAAATTCTGTTAACTGCTAAATGGTACCGAGTAATGTTAGCTGACTGAGTTTATTGATGTTTGAACTAAATACTGAACTAAACTGTACTGATACTGAGATTTACTGAATTCTATAGACTGACGGAATATTACTAAGATTACGTAGATTACTGAGTGTTGCTGAGTCATGAGAATGACTGAAGTCTACTGAACATGGCTTGACTGAGAGTATCGTGAAAACATGACATGGCTCTAGGCACCCAGCTATATTTTTCGGGTACAGGTAGCACCAGGACTCAATGGAAAGAAACTGACACATCATGAAAATTCTTGATCATAGGACTAAAGTCCTCAATTCATAATACCATAAGTTGGGGATTTCATGAAAGCATTTGATAATCATAATCTTGTACATGAATAGGAATGTATCCTAACATATCATAATTTCACAATTTTTATTTCACTTGCATGACATGAACTTGTATACATTCTAACATAATGTAGTTTCATTACTTAACTTTCATGAACCATTTGTCAAGCACTTGCAAGTCATAGAATCAACATAGAAATCATTTAGATCATGTAGTATTAACATGAATTCATTATTTAGATCACCAATAGATCACAAGGCACAATTCATTCACTTGAACATTTTCACAAACACATGAAAGACATGATTTTATACATAGACATATATAACATGCTCCCAATTCATGACCATAACCACCAATTCACATCTCAAGGTTTTCAAAATATGATGTTCTTGATTCAACACACATGGGAAACATGGATATTTCATTCATCAATTAACATATATAATTATTATGGGTATAACATCCAACTTGCAAATCCCAAAAACTCAACATAAATCTCATATTAATAATACTACAAATAAATTAGTTTTAATGATTCTTGAAATAAATCATGGAATTAAAACTTTATTTAACACCAACAACATGATTATAAACATCCCATAACAAAATATTCATGATACCATAAAACTTGTTTCTTGAGCTCCATGGATGAAAAGAATCCATGAATGAACACTATGCATACCTTAGATTGATTATCCGTGAAAGTTAATGGTGAAATTGGCTTGAATCTTGAAACCCCTATTTGAACCCTTACTTGTTCTTGATAATTTTTGAGAGAGTTTGAGAAAAAAAGAGTATATTCAGATCTAAATTAGGCTTAATGCCGTATTGTTTTCAGGCTGATAGGCTGAAGTAAATAGATCATAACTTTTTGATCCGATGTGTAAATTGGATGAAACCAATTACATTGGAAAAAGGATCAAAGATATTTTCATCTCTATATAGCAGCTCTCACAGTTCAAAATATTCAAGAAGTTATAATCATTTGAAATTGACCCTGAAATGCTGAAAAATTCTGGAGCATGCTATAGAGCTTGCGACGCATGCAAATCGCATGGTGCTTCTGTTTTGAAATCCAAACACGCCCTAAACGTATTCCAAAAATTTCAAAACTCACTCGAGATGTACTGTTGACTTCGCCGATAACAATGCAACTTGAAAATCTAAAAACGAAGGTCGTGGATTTATTTGACGACCTTCCCGACCTTAAAATTTGATAATTAAAAGAAAAACAGAAGGGTAATCCTTTAGAATAAATTTTTATTAATTTTTAGTTAAAAGCTTTATATTATTTTATTTTATTTATGGCGAAGATGTTCTAAAATATTTTCTAATCTTTATAATAAGCATATACTATCTTATAAAAGACAAAAAAAAAAAATTAATGCCTTATATATATCTTTTCTTAATTTAATATTTGATTTTATTATCTAATCTAAGTTTGGCCGGTTAACTGTAGTTAGCGGATCCTTTAGGGTGCCTAATCCCTACCCTTTAGGATAAATAGAATCCTTACCTAGAATTTTAGGTTTTGCAGACCTTAAAATGAAGTCATTATTTATTTTAATCTCATAGATTGTAATAGGTGTCCTAATTCACCGTAGAACTAATTAGGTGGCGACTTCCTTAAATTTAACTCCGAAGTTTTGCAATACGTTGTACACTATTTGGACCCATGTTAAAATGGGTATAACAATTATTTTTCCATTCTAGTTTATGAACATATAGTCCACCCTCTTGTCTACCAATCCCCTTCACCTTGCCATTGAAGAGGTCCTGAAATACACAGAAATAAGGATAAAAGGACACAAAGAATGACAGTTCCTTGGTTATCTTAGCAACAAACAACAGATTTAGTCGAAAATCTAGAACAAAGAGGACATCTTTGATCACATCATCTGTAAACATATAGGCTTCTCCAGTGTGGGAAATTTTGACTTCATCACTTATTGGAAGGTGCAATTTGTCCAAATGTCTTGGAACCAGGCGAGTGCTATCTTTGAACAAGTGTCTATGGGCAGACACATGATGTGTAGCTCCTGAATCTGCAATCCAACTATCAGAACAAGCCTCGGTTAAAAAACAAGTGGTAATACCTATCATATTGACTACTTTCATATCCTTAGTAGCCTTGTTCAACATGTTCATGATTTGAGTGTACTCTTCATCTGTGAATATATGAGGTTTTGGAACTAGTGCAGAATTCACATCATGACTGGAACTGGCAGCATCACCTTTTTCTATTACCATGCTTGCAGTTTGGTAAGACTTGCTACCAGTGCTAGTATAGTTGTTACCCCTATTATGTGGTGAGAAATTTTTACCACCACCATTATGTGACCTGAAATTTTGAGGAGTATAACCTTGTTTTTGTTGAAGTTATCGTCTTGTATCCTAGTTTTAGTAGAACTCTATTTTATATTTATTCTTGTACTTATCTGTTAGACAGATATATGCTGCAATTCCACTTTATAAATACAGAAATATAGAATGAGAAAGGCTTACACTTTAACCCTTCACTTTATCTATTTTATCTTGGTATCAAAGCCTTAAACGATCCTTTCCATGGCTTCAGAAATTTCCTCATCTCAGACCACCACTACCTCTGCTCAAACTGTTATAAACCAATCTTCTCTTGGCCTTCCAAATCCCCCTCCAATAGTTTCCAATATCAAAGGTTTTGTTTTTATTGAATTGACATACGTCAACTACCTTACTTGGAAGAAAGTTTTTCTCACCGTCCTTAAAAGTCACAATCTTCTTTCCTTAGTAGATGGAACCATACCATGTCCACCACCAGAACACGCTGATTTCAGGCAATGAATTCAGTGTGATACTATTACACTAAGTTGGATTAATGAAACCCTCTCTTCTGCTGTTCTTGATACACTTTTTAACTATGCTTGTGAAACATCAAAACAAGCTTAGGACACCTTAGCCTCCCAATATTTAGATCAACTCTCTTCCTCTATAATTCAACTCAAGTCTAAATTCCAAAACTTCAAAAAAAGGTCCCTTTCTATGGAGGATTATCTTCAAAAACTTCACTCGATTTCCTACTCTCTCAGAGCAATTGGTAAACCTGTAACTCATGATGATCTAGTCACTCAAGCGCTATAAGGATTACCTTCATCTTATCTTACCTTTGTGTCTGGATTAAATGCTACTGGTGTACTTTTTTCCTTTATTGCATTACGACCACTCCTTCTTACTGAAGAAGCTCATATTAATGCAAATACTTATGAAGAGTCAAACTCTCAAACTGCTTTATTGGTGGCCACTCAAGGCAAGAACAATTCTAATTTATCATCATCTATTAATGGAAATCAGCCATATTGGTCATCTATTAATGGAAATCAATTTACAAAAGGACACTACAATGGAAGAGGCCATGGTAGGAATAATAAGGGTCAACACGGTAAAGGCCGAGGTTACCATAACTCTTCATGGTCTAGTTTTCAACAACATTCTTGGCTTCCTTCCCCTGGTACTTGTATTTTGGGTAAATCTACTTTCTCTAACGTTAAGCAATGTCAAATTTGTTTTCACTATAATCACACTGCGTTGGAGTTTAGAAACAGGTTCAATCATTCCTTTGTGTCTAATAATATTCCTCAATCATTTGCTGCCATGAATTTAGTGGAGGTTCAACCAACAATTTGGTATCCAGACTCTGGGGCATCTACACACATGACTCCTGATCCTTCTACTCTTACTTCTCACACTTCTTATTCTGGTTCTTCTCAAGTTATTGTTAGAGATGGTACTCTTCTCCCAATTAAATCTATTGGCTCTTCTACTCTTTCAACAACCTCGAAACCTCTTCTTTTAAAGAACGTATTATATGTCCCAACCCTCACTAAAAATCTACTTTCTATTCAATGCTTATGTGCTGATAATAATTGTTTTATTCACTTTACTGGCTCTAGTTTTTTTGTCAAGGACATGAAGACCGGAACAACATTACTCTGACCCCTAGACTGGGCCTCTGAACCTGAGAGGTTGGAGAGGGGAGGGGGTCAGCACAAAAGTACTAGCATGCTGATTTATCAAAACAAAACATAATATTTTTAGAAAATATAGTTGAGAGCCATTATGAAGCAATTTCATATATCATTTGAAAACACATGGGTGTAATGCAATAGTTTCTCAACAACAATGAAATGCAACTGAGCTAGGTGTAATACCCTACAGAATTTACACCAAATGTCCAACCTCGGTTACCGCCGAGATTAGAGTATAAGTGAGGGAGAGACACACAAGACCACGAAGCATGGTGTCTCGACCCAATGGTAGTGCCCAAGATCCCTTAGCCCGGGCTCCTACCTATAATCTTAATTTGGGAATGACATAAAGTCAAGTACTCAAGATCACTTAGCCTGGTACCAAATTCAAGTACGTGTCAGCAAACACATTTTTCCAGCGATGAGCCCTATCGTCATACCCGACTTGCAAGTCCTCAATATCACTTCCACAAATGAATAATCATGTAAAAACCAAGGTGCTTCATCATTTACAAGTGGTGAACAATATTTATTTCAAATTCATGCTCTCTTTTGTTGGTCACAATATGATATGGGGTATCAAGACATTATCATGGGAATTTGAAAGCAATTTATCATTCATATTTATCAAATTTCCATGGAAAATCTCAAATCACGTATGCATGGTTTCAACCATTGAAGT
>NC_061114.1:230033029-230040437 GCF_002878395.1 Capsicum annuum | reverse complement strand
GCATGAATTTGAAATAAATATTGTTCACCACTTGTAAATGATGAACAATATTTATTTCAAATTCATGCTCTCTTTTGTTGGTCACAATATGATATGGGGTATCAAGACATTATCATGGGAATTTGAAAGCAATTTATCATTCATATTTATCAAATTTCCATGGAAAATCTCAAATCACGTATGCATGGTTTCAACCATTGAAGTATATAGGCAAATAATTCCCATGACATAAAGTAAATGACTTAGAAATCATATTGAAAGCAAGTTATTAGCATTTGATTGAAAACCCTATTTAAAAGCATGCATGTTCATAAAAACTACACCCATAAGATTTTAGGATAACCCCACGTACCTCGATTACTATGAATATTAGATGCTTCTCAAAGCCTATATTGAGAAGATTCCAAATATGCAATTTGTTCCTAAAACCCCCGGTTGAATCTCGAGTTGCTTATGTTTTTATTTTGAAACCCTAAGGAGAATCTTTGAGCACTTTTGATGAATGAAGATGTATTTTGGGGTCCTTGGAACTGAATTTCATGTTTTAGGGCTAAGTAAGGGTGGAAAAGGACCATTTTGCCCCAAAAACGGAGTGTTTAATTCACTTGAATTCTTTACATAGGTGCCGCCCAGCCCATTGCCTATGTTTACATAGGCACCGCCTAGGCTATCGCCTATGTTTACATAGGCACCGCCTAGGCTATTGCCTATGCTTTCCAGTGACCATGGGCGATTGGTTAGGCGATGCATATCACTTTGAAAGGCCATAACTTCTTGCTCGGGTGTCAGATTTTAGAAAAATTAGTATCGTTGGAAAGCTAACTTGAAGACCTATCATTTGACACATAGTAGGCTCCTAATTCGACATATACATAGAGTTATGGTCAATGGAAGCTGACACACTTTACAACGTCTACTAAAACTTAGCCGATCAAAATAGTTTCAACTCGTCCTTGAGTTGAAAACCCCTGTGGTCTAAATTCAAGCTTGAATGGATTCACTTGCTACACAAATAAGTAACATGCCGTATTGGAATAGGATTTTATGGCTTCGGGATTTATCAACACATCAGAATCCTGGTTTATATTGTAGCACAAAATGCAGGGCTTTACATTATCCCCCCTTAGGATCATTCGTCCCCAAATGATGATGCAGGACATAGACGGACACGATTTCAAGCATAATAAAGGACTAGGAAAGATAAGATAGGAATAGTGCCTTTTGTCTTATCCTCTATCGAAGCAAACAAATTGGGATATCTAATTTTCATGTCATATTCTGACTCCCAAGTTGCTTCTTCGACTTTCTGATTCCTCCACAGTACCTTTACTATGGCTATCTCTTTGTTCCTCAACTTTCGAACTTGACGATCTAAAATTTCAACGGGATCTTCTTTGTAAGACAAGGAGTCTGTCACTTTGACACCCTCTACTAGAAATACCATAGAATGATCTCCAATGCATTTCTTCAACATGGATACATGGAATACCGGATGAACGGAACCCAAACTTGCAGGCAATTCTAGCTCATAAGCAAGTGTACCAATCTTTTTCAGAATCTGATATGGCCCTATATAGCGAGGGCTCAATTTACCCTTTTTTTCCAAACTGCATAACTCCTTTCATAGGAGAAACCTTAAGAAACACCCAATCACTAAATTAAAACTCTAGTTCTCTTCTCTTAACATCGGCATAGGACTTCTGACGACTCTGAGTAGTCTTGAGTCGTTCTCTAATGATCTTCACTTTCTCCATCGCCTGATGAACAAGATCAGGCCCATATAACTGAGTCTCACCCACTTCATACCATCCTATCGTTGACCTACATCTCCTTCCATACAAAGCCTTAAAAGGAGCCATCTTGATGCTGGCATGGTAACTATTATTGTAAGCAAATTCAACCAGTGGCAGGTGATCTACCCAACTACCTTTGAATACAATGATGCATGCCCTCAACATATCTTCGAGGGTATGAATGGTAGGCTCAGCTTTCCCATCCGTCTGAGGGTGGAAAGATGTGCTCAAATTCACTTGTGTACCTAAATCCTTCTGAAAAGATCTCCAGAACTGAGATGAAAAATACGTACCTCTATCGAATATAATGGACACTCGTTCCCCATGCAATCGAACTATCTCCTCAATGTAAATCTTAGCATAAACCTCTCCCGAATAATTAGTCCTCACAAGCAAAAAGTAGGCTGACTTTGTCAATCGATCTACAATCACCCATATAGAATCATACTGGTTTCAGGATCTCGAAAGTCCTGTAATGAAGTCCATGTTTATCATCTCCCACTTCCATAAAAGGTAGGGCTATCTCTGGGGAAGTACCACCTGGCCTCATGTGTTTTACCTTCACTTGTTGACAGTGCAAACACTTGGACACAAAATTAGCTACATCACATTTCATGTTATTCTACCAATACAAGGTTTTCAGATCATGGTACATCTTAGTAGATACTGGGTGAATGACATACCTCGAAGTGTGCACCTCATTAAGGATTCTTTCCCATAGCCCATCAACATTCGAAATGCACAACCTACCCTGAAATCTCAGAATACCATCACCACCAATTTCAAACGACATAACCTTTTGTTGACCCACATCTTTCTTGATTTGCATCAAGATGGGATCTTCAACCTGTTTTTCATTAACTTCAGCACAAAGGGATGACTTAGCTAACTCATGAACAATCACCCCTCTATCTTTGGAATCTAAGAGTTGCACTCCCGGATTTGCAAGATGGTGAATATCCTTCACCATCTCTTTCTTTCCTTCTTCTACATAAGAAAGTCTGCCCATAGACAACCTGCTGAGGGCGTCGGCTATAACATTTTCCTTGCCCAGATGGTAATGCAGA
Source organism: Capsicum annuum (assembly GCF_002878395.1). Classification (NCBI taxonomy): domain Eukaryota; kingdom Viridiplantae; phylum Streptophyta; class Magnoliopsida; order Solanales; family Solanaceae; genus Capsicum; species Capsicum annuum. The sequence goes on along the minus strand of NC_061114.1, from coordinate 230,037,577 downwards.
CTTATATCATAGTCTTTCAAAAGCTCCATCCAGCACCTCTGCCTGAGGTTCAATTCTTTCTGTGAGAAAACATACTGCAAACTCTTATGGTCAGTATAAATATCTTCATGCACTCCATAGAGATAGTGCCTCCAGATTCTAAGTGCAAACACCACGGCTGCTAACTCCAAGTCATGAGTGGGGTAATTGCGCTCATGTACCTTTAACTTCCTAGATGCATAGGCTATCACCTTACCACGCTGCATCAATACACAACCAAGTCCCACACGAGACGCATCACAATAAACCATAAAATTATCTACACCCTCGGGAAGGGTCAAAACATGAGCAGTAGTTAGCTTGTCCTTCAACTTTTAAAAATTGTTTTCACACAAGTCAGACCACACAAACTTCATATTTTTCTGAGTCAGTTTAGTAAGAGGAGCAGCTATGGAAGAAAAACTCTCTGTAATACCCCGCCAAACCTAAGAAGCTTCGAATATCGGTTGGAGTCGTGGGTCTAGGCCATTTTCTCACTGCTTCAACTTTCTGGGGATCCACTCTTATCCCGTCACTGGACACAATATGCCCCAGGAAGGCAATAGCATCTAACCAGAATTCACACTTAGAAAATTTGGCATACAACTAATGATCCTTAAGGGTCTGAAGAATGATTTAGAGGTAATTGGCGTGATCCTCTTTACTCTTAGAATAGATCAGAATATCATCAATAAATACAATAAAGAACAAGTCAAGAAACTGACGGAACACTCTATTCATAAGATCCATGAAGGCTGCAGGGGCGTTAGTCAACCCGAAGGACATGACTAGAAATTTGTAGTAACCATATCGGGTTCGGAAGATTGTCTTGGGAATGTCTGACTCCCTAACTTTCTACTGATGATAACCCGAACAAAGATCTATTTTTGAAAAACTCTTGGCACCCTGAAGCTAGTCAAAAAGGTTGTCAATCCTAGGAAGAGGATATTTATTTTTAATCGTGACCTTATTCAACTGGCGGTAGTCTATGCACATACGAAGGGACCCATCCTTCTTTCACACAAAGAGCACGGGTACACCCCATGGGGAAACACTAGGACGAATAAAAACTTTGTCTAGGAGGTCTGCAAGCTTTTCCTTTAGCTTCTTTAGTTCCGCAGGAGCCATTCTTTATGGCAAAATAGAAATAGGATGAGTGTCTGGCAACACATCAATGCCAAAATCTATCTCCCTATCAGGGGTATCCCTGGGAGATCTTCGGGAAAGACTTCTGGGAATTCATTCACTACAGGGACTGACTACAGAGGAAGATTTTCAAATTTTTAATCTTTTACTCGAATTAGGTGGTACATACAGCCTTTGGAGATAAGCTTTCGGGCTCTAAGATAAGAGATAAAGTGACCTCTAGGTTCCACAGAACTCCCTGCCCATACAATTGGTGTCTCATTCGAAAAAGAAAAAGTGACCTTTCGGGTTCTGCAATCAAGGATGGCATAACACGAATGGAGCCAGTCCATCCCAAGGATGGCATCAAAATCTGTCATATCAAGTTCTATAAGGTCTGCCACAGTTTTCCTACTATGAATAGACATGACACAATTTCTATACACCCTTCTAGCAACAACAGAATCACCTACAAGAGTAGAAATATAGAAGGTTTCTACAATAACTTCGGGCTCAAACCCGAAACCAACACCCACATAAGGGGTCACATAAGATAAAGTAGACCCAAGATCAAGAAATACATAAACATCACGAGAGAAGATTCGTAACATATCGGTGACAATATCTGGTGAAGCTTCCGCCTCCTGGCAGTTAGTCAAAGAATATAACCAGTTGTGACTGTTCCCGGCAGCTGAAGGGGCACCTTTAGGAAGAGGAGCTGTGGAGGAGGCTTGGGACTTAGCCCCTTCCCCCCTCCCCCCCACATTTCCTCCAGCAAAAGGACAATCTTTCTGAAGGTGACCCACTTTGCCACAAGTATAGCAGTTTCTCCCCTCAAAACAGTATTTCCCTAGATGATTCCTTCCGCAAACCTCACACCGCAGATAAGTACGACGCTGCTAGGCCACACTGCCCTGAGACTGTGTACCTAGAGCTTTGGATCCATGAGGAGTCTGAAAACTCTGAGTTTGTCTGTCTGTCGGTGGTTTGGGTGCTAGGGCACTGGTTGCTGACTATGCTTTATTCCTAAACTTCTTCTTCTTCGACCACTTATTACCCCAGTTACCACTCTGCAGCTGACTCGTGTGATGGTCCGCAGATCTAGCACTCTTAGCCTGGCTGTCTTTCTCTCTAGATTCAGTAATCTTTTTTTTCTTCTCTTCTACCTGCTGCATATGAACGGTCAGTCGAGCAAAGTCTAACTCCTTATTCAACATAGCCCTCTGGCATTCAAGTATCGGGTTATCTGTAAGGACAGATGCAAATTTCCTCATCCGGGCTCTTATATTACTGGTCAACTTTAGTGCATAGCGGGCTAGTTTATTAAACTTCAAAGTGTACTCCTGGACACTCATATTGCCCAGCTTCAGATTCATAAACTCTTCCGCTTTGGTCTCCCTCAACTCCAGAGGAAAGAATCGACCAAGAAAAGCTTCTACAAATTTGCCCCAAACTGTGGACTCAGCACTCTCACCTTTTGCATCTTCCCAGTCATCATACCACTAATTTGCAACGTCCTTGAGCTGATAGGTTACTAGTTCCACCCCTTCAACCTCATCCACATGCATCACCTTAAAGATTTTTTCCATCTCATCCATGAACACCTGTGGATATTCCTCCACCTTGGTGCTAGTAAAATTAGGTGGGTTCATCTTCATGAAATGTCTGACCCTAGTAGCCTCAGACGTAATAGATGCAGACCCAATATCTTCCAATCGTTGAGCCTGGTTAGCTACCAACTGTGTCAACATATGAATAGAACGTCTGAACTCTGCATTTGAAATATCTCCCTGAGCAGTTGGGGGATGGTTGACATTAGTTCGTGGAGCTCGAGGTGGACTGGTCCAGACTGGGGGGACTCTCGAAGTAGAGACAGGTTCTGGAGTGTGAGCTTTGTTATGGGTCCGCATCCCATGGGTGGGACGGACCTCATCTGCCTGAGCATTCTGATCGATGATTTGACGTGGAGGCATGCCTGTGTTTCTGAAACACAAGTGATCATTAATTAGGGGATAGTTCAAAATCTGAAGCACAAACTAAATAACAAAGAAGAGAAACATTTCCTAAACGCCTAGCAGCCTCCCGCTTATAAGTGTGGCGCGCTACACACCCATAAATAGGACTCTACCTGACGTGATTTCACAGATATCCTGGGACCATAAACCGTGCTTTGATACCAAGTTTGTCATGACCCAAACCACAGCCAGGCCATGATGAGCATTTGGAACCATGGAGTCCCGAAACACCCCTATCTGTCTGGTAATCATGCACCTAATTCATATGATCAAAGTAATGCGGAGGAAACACAATAATTCGGAAACATGGTCATAAATATGAAAAGAAACAATAATGGGGAAATAAGGTTCCCCCAACATCAATCAACCCATAAACAACTGTCTGCGAGAATCTCTAACAAATGACTGTGTCAAGTAACTGTATATAAACTGGGACAAGGCCCCCAGTAGACCCCAAAACTGAATATAAGATAAAAAGACTGCAGGACATAAGACCTTCCGAAACATAAAAGGCTCACCACTTGTCTCTACATCTCTGTCTGAATGATCTACTGATTCTCTTGACCCCTAGACTGGGCCTCTGAACTTGGGAGGTTGGAGAGGGAAGGAGGTCAGCAGAAAAGTACTGCTATGCAGAGATATAAAAAAAACATAATATTTTTACAAAGTATAGTTGCGAGCCATTATAAAGCAATTTCGTATCAAATCATTTGAAAGCACATGGGTGTAATGCAATAGTTTTTTCTCAACAATAATGAAGTGCAACTGAGCTAGGTGGAATAGCCTACATAATTTACACCAACTGTCAAACCTCGATTGCCACCGAGATTATAGTATAAGTGAGGGAGAGACACACAAGACCACGAAGCATGCTGTCTCGACCCAATGGTAGTGCCTAAGATCATATAGCCCGGGCTCCTACCTATAATCCTAATTTTGGAATGACAAAAAGTCAAGTACTCAAGATCACTTAGCCTGGTACCAAATTCAAGTACGTGTCAGAAACACGTTTTTTCAGCGATGAGCCCTCACACTCAAACACCTTTTTTGGGCATCCACCTATCTCCTGTAAAATTGATGCATTCAAATTTCATCTGATTCAATCACATATCATATTCTATAGGGTATCGTCATACCCGACTTGCAAGTCCTCAATATCACTTCCACATATGAATAATCATGTAAAAACCAAGGTGCTTCATCATTTACAAGTGGTGAACAATATTTATTTCAAATTCTTGCTCTCTTTTATTGGTCACAATATGATATGGGGTATCAAGACATTATCATGGGAATTTGAAAGCAATTTATCATTCATATTTATCAAATTTCCATGGAAACTATCAAATCACACATGCATGGTTTCAACCATTGAAGTATATAGGCAAAC
>NC_061114.1:230032584-230032929 GCF_002878395.1 Capsicum annuum | reverse complement strand
TTCGGGGTTTCGGGTTCTGGGTTCCGGGTTTCGGGTTTTGGGTTCCGAGTTTCGGGTTCCGAGTTCCGGGTTCCGGGTTCCGGGTTCCGAGTTCGGGGTTCGGGGTCGGGGTTTGGGGTTCCGGGTTCCAGGTTCCGGGTTCCGGGTTCTGGGTTCCGGGTTTCGAGGTTTGGGGTTCTGGGTTCAGGGTTAGGGGTTTGAGGTTCGGGGTTCGGGGTCCGGGGATCGGGGTCCGGGGTTCGGGGTTCGGGGTTCGGGGTTTGGGGTCCAGGGTTCAGGGTTCAGGGTTCGAGGTTCGGGGTTCAGGGTTCGGGGTTCAGGTTTAGGGTTTAGGGTTTAGGGTTT
>NC_061114.1:230029733-230032484 GCF_002878395.1 Capsicum annuum | reverse complement strand
AGTAAATAGTAGTAATAAAAATCAGGAGCGGAGCTAGAACGGGAAGTACAGGACTCCCCAATTTTCGGTCCCATATATACCTGTTAGGAATTTACTGAATATAAACATGGGATGGGAGTAATTAACTTTGAAACCCATACAATTTCAAATCCATAACTCATAAATTTCAAATTTTATATCTATTTATAGTATAAAACCAAGTTTGGAGTTTTTTAAAGTTGGAATTGAAAGGAGTGAAATCTTATGATGGATTTTGGTTGATCTGGCCAATTTTGGCTTAGCACTGAAGTATTGCATACAGTATATATTCCACACACGTAAACATTCTCCCTAATACTTACCTAAAAGCAGCAGCGGAACTACAGCCACCGAAGTCAGATGAACACTGTTCGTCGGAAATTTTTTTTGAATATATAGATTAAATGTAGATATTTATGGTTGTATACATATTTATGGTCAAGAGTGTGCATTTCTGCATCAACAATTCGGGTTCATACTTTAGGTAAGTAAAACAAGTTATATTAGAATCCTCCGTCTTGACGAACAACAAAGGCGAAGTTAACACAAAGAAGTTGATTCATATCTTGATCAGTAGTTTAAAACCCGACCCATATCTTGATTCATGTAAAATTCAATAATTTTGATTCATATATTGTATTTGTGTTATGAATTACATAGGATTAATATGTATAAAAAATTTATCCAAGATCTAGTGAGATAAGAGGTTGTGAATTCTAATTCAAAAGCTTACAATATTTTGACTTGTTCATTAAAAAGGACCATAATTTCTGTGTGTGATGAACCCATAAATGGAGCGGGAATGGCAAGAGGCCCAGTCATTTTCAAAATAAAGTCAACTTAGTTGTGATGGAACTAGAACTGGGCCAATAAAGGATAAAGCCCACCCAAAGAATTTGGGCTAGCTGGAAAAAGTGTTCATGCAGGATAGGCTTTACCTAAATAAAAACACACACAAAAAAATGTAAATAACATAAATATCAATCTTTTTTGGAAGTAATTACACTTTCTTCCACTTTTTTAATTACTTTACTTTCTCTCCATATTAATATACATAACATAGCCGACATATACATAGCATTCTGTGTATATGTTGGGATTTTTGTAATATGTTTAACATTCTGTGCATGCTATTGTGGTGCATGACTAACTATTATTTTTTATTTACAAAATATAGTTTTTATTTATAAAATCTATCAATTATTCATTGTTTTTTTTTTCTGTAAAAAATCTAATCCAAAAACCCCTACTTTTCTTCCTTTTTTCTCTCTTCTCTTCTCTCAGTTAAAAATCCCCACCTTTATCCTTCCATGTCTGCTAAAAGCGAATTAAGAAAAACAAAAATTCATCAAAAAGTCAAAAAATTGCATAGCTACCTCTTTCAAAGTTACCAAAAAACATCCAAAAGAAGATTGGAGCTATCAGACTATTTCTGAAATTGGTACTTCGTGAATGTCTTGTTTATTTTATTAACTAGTGGTGTGTTACAGTTTCAGATATACTTCTGTTTTTGAAGTACCCCTCGTGTTTTAAGTGATTTTAATCCACCAAATTTTATATTTCTCGAAGTTATCAAATTGAACTGTGAGCCATTTTAAGTTGTTACATGGGACAAGGGATGCATAACTTACACACTGTATCGAAGTTCTCTTTGAAGGCTCACAACAAAAAAAAAAAAAAAAAGAGTTCTAAATTTATATGGGCAAATCACAGAAATCTCCTAGCTAAAGAAATTAATTACATAAAATCTCCACTAGTCTTCTCTCTCCCTAATTTTAGCAAAATAACTAATACATTAGGCAAGTTATTACATATGTAGCTAATGTATGAGGAAACATAGATTCCTTACTTTAAGGAAAGTGAAATGATTATGTTGGTTGCTTTTCCTAAACTACTGGACCTAATTAGCTAGCTTTAGTTTTTTTTTTTTTTTTGCTTGATGAAGGTAATCACTTTATTTGAATTTCAAAGCCAATGTTAATTTTCATAATTTTTTTTTTTTTCTAATTTTGCAATCTATCATTCAAGATACACAAAGGAAAAAACAACAAATTTGTTGTACTTAAGTTCTTCAGTGCTACAAAAAAAAAATTGTTCTTTTTTCCTGATTTTATTTGTTGTACCTAAATTTTTCAGTGCTACAAAAGAAATTGAAGTACAGTATATGGTTGAAGGAAATTCTTCAATTGCCATGGAGTGAGGATTGTAGATCCGAAAAGGAAAAAACAATAAATTTTTTGTACCCACTTTCTCATTTAATTTGTCTCTCTTTCCCATTTAATTTATCTCTCTTTTCCATATGAAGAACATGAAGAACATTTTTGGATACATTTTTTCACGCTCAAATTGAAGCAAACGTATACTTAGAGGTTACCAATTTGTAAGTTATCAAATATTTGTTGGACTTATGTACTGTTTTTTTCCACTAATTTTCAATTTTTTTTCAACTTTATCAAATCACAATCTGGTTCAATTTTTGGTTGCATGTTTGTTTTTTATGAAATTAATTGCTATTGTAAATCTATTTCAGTGTGATAGTTCGATAATATAATTTTTTTCATTTATTAAATGTCTGATCTTTGTATTTTTCGTTCTAAATTTGTTAGTTCTTATTCAGATTCTTATCCGACTACTAAAGCTGATATTAAGTTTGACATGTATAAGCTACCCTTATACATGCGAAATTGTTGTTTATTTTTGGGTATGACACAAATTGTTAGATGTATAAATAAC
>NC_061114.1:229980577-230026733 GCF_002878395.1 Capsicum annuum | reverse complement strand
TTTATTAAATTTTTAATCTTTAACAACGGGTACATAATTTAGTGTTGGCCTAACGAATCTGTTTTGAAACTATTTTTATACATATAATTTTAATCGTAAATCAGTAGATTTTAAAAACACTGATTTTCGCAATTTTAGTTATCTATTTTTTATTTTTAAATTAAATTTTATTAATTAGAATGGGATTTTTCTGATGTTAACAGTTATACCCCTTCAAATATTTTGCTTCTCCTATTAGTTGGTTTAGGTTATTAGCTGTTTTTTTTTTCACAATTAAGATAAAGTGAAGAAGTTGTAATCATCTCTAAAATTGTAAGTGTTGAGCCCGGGGCCAACCTATATTAATATTTATATTTGTAGTTTGTTTCCACTTTTTGTTACTCTTCATTTTTGTTTGTTTTTGTTACATTATATTAGTTAAAGATAGTTTAACAATTTCTAAATATTGCTAAAATTTAAAATTATATATCAATTTTAATTTTTTTGTCCTATTTTTTTTCAGTTCGTTTCAGAGAATGTCTCTTTCCTTCCTTGGGAACTCCTTAATTTTGACTTTTCTCATGGCATGTTTAAGATCATCAATTAAAAGATTTTTTGTTAGATTGCTATCAATGGATCGAGTAAATAATTATGCTTATCGGTTTGACTTATTGGTTATTGATTTTTAAATGTACTAATCCTCTAGCCAACTAATAACATAACAGTTGGTTTGATATTAGATTAATTAGCAATGAACGGACGATTATTGGACAATATATTGAATAAATCTAAGTGACAATGAAATATTGAGAGGTTATCTATATGTCCTCCATTTCTTCATTGACTAAGTTGTTTGTTTATAATGCTCATCAATTTATCAATCGTTTAGACTTGTCAGTTTTGTTCGTACAATATTTATAAGTTATAACATAAAATCAAATGAGAGTTTTCTTCCAAACTAAAATGTATGTAGAAATATTTTTAAATTATTGGATCGACAATAAAATTAAAACTTTGACATGGTTTAAAATTTTTCAATTTTATATTAAACTTTACGAAGAACAAATTGGAATTGTTTCATTTTTATTGTGGTCCTTCATGTTATCAAGAATAGTTTTTCTTTTAAAATAATAATTAATTTCAGATTTCATTTATTTTTTAGGGAGACAGACTATACTTTATGGTTGGAAGTCACAAGAAATTTCTTATTTTCTAATCTAAGAAGTAAATAAAATAAAGATTGAAGTTCTAATTTTTGAGTTTATATAAGAGATACTTTATATATCTATGGAAAAACATGTAAATATAACAATTCTTAATAGGTTAATAATTTGTCTGATGAGAAAATTGAGTATTCTACCCGCATCGCTAAGTCATTAACTATAAATTTTAATTCATTCACCAACCATTTATTTGATAACTCATTACCAACAATCTAAAGCTAATTTTTCAATTGACTTATTGATTACGATTTGATTTTGAATAACTCTAATTTTGATCCTTTCTACATATCTTTAGTGTAAGACCACAAAATTCAAAAATTTTCATTATTTATTAAAATTTTGAGTATGCCAAAATCAGACAAACAAATTAAATAAAAGGGAGTAAAAGTTTTTGTAAGTTTAAAAACTACTTTTTAAGAGTATATTGTAGACTTTTTTTTAATTTTTCAAGCAAATGCATGCATTAAAATTCTTCTCCTTTTTATTTTATTGGAAGTTCGTAAATTGAAGTCTTTAACAATCTAAATTAATTTTTTGCGTTTTTGTTGAATTAACTTCATTATTTTTTTTCTCAATTAAACATATATTGACTATTCATTTTAAATAAAAGTATAATATTTAAATAATATCAAAATATTTGATCGTATAAATCATTGTATGATTTCGTCAATAAAATTAATATATAAATTAAAATAGAATTTAAATTAAATTAAATAATTAAAAGGTCCAATTCAAAAAATACGTTGGTAGATGTTCCTTCGATGGGTGAAATCTTATAAGATTATTAAAACTTTATTTAGGGATAAAATAAACAAAAAATTTGTTGTGAGGATTAAACAAATTAGGTCTCTCTCTATTATTATTATTATTATTATTATTATTATTATTATTATTATTATCACATAAAAAAGATCATAAATTTCAAATTAAGTTTTAATTGGTTAGATAAAGATTTTTTATGGTGTCACTTTTACTTATTTTATGACCTATCACTTTTATATGACATTTAATAAGTTTATATAATTGTTTAAATTTATTAAAATGGGTGAAAACTTACAAAATTATTAAAATTTGATTAGGATTAAAATGGACAAAAGAAATTTCTATGAGGAAAAATGTAATAATATTTATGGAAAAATAATTTACACATGTGAGTCTGTGTCTATCTAATTGTGAGGAAGATCAAGAGCCCTTACATAAGTTATAATATTGTAATGTATATAATATGTGAGACAAAAGCCAAAAAGGCGAGGAGCACCATGTCATCATCATGTCTCCGGAGAGTGGGACTGTGGGTGAGAAACTGCCGACGTCCTCCTCAACTTACAGATGAAGAAAGGCCTCTACTCACTGGTGAAGGAAGCCGTCAAGTTGAAAGAGCTGTTATTCCTGTTGGTCTTCAAGCTGTAAGCTGATACAGGAGATGAAGAAAGGCTTCTACTCACTGGTCAAGGAACCCGTCAAGTTGAAAGAGCTGTTATTCCTGTTGGTCTTCAAGCTGATACATGAGATGAAGAAAGGCCTGGTGGTAGTGTTGGTGGCGACGGTAGTGCTGGTGGTGGTCTTCCACCAGTTGAGGCTGATCTGAAGGCATTGTTGTCCACTGGTACTGCCATTACTAACTTGGAGAATGACCAGAGGGAGGTAGTTGAGGAGATGATTGACTTGGAATCTAAGGCTGAAGGAATACATCGTCGTTTACCAACTGTTGACCTACTTGGTCACCTTTTCAGGCGCGGGTATTCTTTTTGGTTACAGGAAGGTGGCCTGTGCTGAAATTGTTGTTCTGTGGTTTATAGTCCTTGGGTCTTCGCCCTAGCTGGCCTAATTTTATTCCTTTCCATGAGCTTTAACATTCACAGAATGAAACCCTTGGTGGAACATCTGACTGAAAGGGGAAAGGTAATAGCCGAGTCTGCAAAGGAGCTTATAGACAGAGAAACAGGTCGAAAAAGGGGTGACAATGCACGGGATGAGGGTGGAAATCCTTAACCTCTTGGAAAAGTTGGTGGAGATGAACAGAAGCGATTTCAGTCTTAACATGAATTATTGGCAAATGGGTTGTCTGGCAATTCTTTACATTGGGATCTTCTTTGCTATGTTGATGTTTGCATTCTTTTATGAATATTGCGGTGCGTTTTTCTATATTTATCTATCAATATATTTCTATCATATTGTGGTATGTTGTTCTCTGTCCTTTAATTTTCCTTTCTTCGTTCGTGTTCTTTCTTCTTCAAATTACAGAAAGATTCAATGTTTTGTTGTTGTAATTTTGTTTGACCATACTGGAGCATTCTTGAAATTGCCAAAAGATCAAATTATTACACTGGTTTTGTTTTGTCTTTTCATTCTTGTGGTTGTATAGCAGTTGGAATTCATAAAGTTAGTTTTTAATCTTAAGACACAATCTTAGTTAACTGACCGTGAGATTAAATTAGTTGGTAGCAAAATTGAAACTTGACTTTTAAGTTTGGAACCTGCGATTTATGGATATATGTTGGGATTGAAAAGCCTATGTTGTGAATAGACAGAAATAGGAAACCGTTAGCTTGATCATGAGGGCCTTTTCGTGTGGATACGCCTTTTCGTGTACACCTCATGCTGCTGCTATTTTGCTTGAGGAAGGTAGTGAGGCGTGACAAAAAGTTATGTCAGTGTTCCCATTCGTGAATAAGGTTGAGACTCTAGTAGGATCAGTTTTTTGAGTTTAAAGATCATATTCTTCAATTTAAAATGAGTAATGAAACACACAACAGCATAGCTGGTTTAATTCCACAAGTGGGGTTTGGGGCGGGTAGAGTGTCTATAGACTGTATAGTTGGGCTTACATGTGTCTCTGTTTACAAAGGGATTGCTAATGTCTTCATTAGACAAGTAACTGAAGTCTAATATACCTTCTTCAGCACGGAGGACCAATAATAATAGTAACCAAACACCAGATCAATGGAGGAAAGTTACTAATAAGTGCTCTCTAACTTATAATGTGCAAATGATGCTTCTAACTTATAATGTGCAAATGAAGTATAAAACTGTCAGCTGGATTTTCTCTTATTAGTGTTACTGATTTTAGAGTTGTGGCGTTGTCTGTTTCGATGCAGTTCACCAGCAACACAAGATGATATGTAGTTAAAAACTGTTTTTGTTTTTTATGTATCTTTGCCCTTTTCTATATGTTTGGTAATGAGTTATCTTCTTCTGAATCAGGACCATTTGTTTAATATTTCAATCACTTTCATTTGTTGAGATTCTTGGTTTTCAGATTGAATTAAAAAAAAAATTGGAATTTACATAGAGAGAGTAAATTGGAATGTTGAAATGTCTTACTAATCTCAACATTTACCTCTTATGCAGAACCTAAACCTAAATCATTTCTAAGCAATTTTACCGCTTTGACTTTAATACATAAATTTTTTCAGGCACTATATAAGTGTATCCATGACATTTCTAAGCAAATGGTATATCCATGGCATCTTCTGGCATTTTGGTGTAATTATGGTATTCATATATAGTAGCCATGGCATCACAATCAGAGCTGATGTATTTGGAAACAAATCATTCTACAATTACTCATGAGTTTGATGTAATCTCAGTTGAAAAAAGCCTTCCACATAGACAAAAAGAAGGAAATACTACCCGTCAAATTCCCGTTTGAACTTTATCTAAGAGCTCTTTTTCTGCACATGTTGGTACTTCATTCACACTATTGTAGGTACACATCAAGCAACTGACCTTGCTGGCCGGATACAACTACGCAAAGATGGCTGAAATGTGTCCTCCATATCCTGCTTGGTCACCTAATTAATATGTGAAGTGATGAAATATTAACAGAAGTTATGATTTTTCATAATTCCATATTGTATATGGAATTAATTCGTTGGCGTTTGTAGGTACCTCGTTACTTGAGCAAATTAATCTGGCGCCGATAAAAACCAGATATTTTGTGGCCAGCAACTGCTCAAGTTGTAGGTGGTTAAGTGATATGCGTAAACGTCTATAGCAACCTCCATTGTTCTCCAATAAAGAGACGTAACGTGTAAAGAGAATTCAGATATATCATAATGCAGAACCATGGTAACAAGTTACATAACCCTATGCTCCTTCGGCTGATAAAATGTGCTGGGATTAATCATGTAAATGAAACAATAGAAACAAGAAAAAGGCAAATATGTTGTATGAATTTTCGTGGTATTGTTGTCTTCTGGCTAAAGAGAAGCAAATTGAGATCACGCTTTGGCCTATGAGTATAAGCTTCAATGCAATGCACTCCCTTCATGTTTACTTGTCACGTTTCATTTCATCACAGTTAATTTCACTAATCTTGATAGCTAAATTGAATTAGATTAATAAAAATAAACGGAGGAAGTAAATTATAAGGCTTTAGAATAAACCTTCAAGCTCAAAAAATTGTAATCTATTCAAAAGGTAAATTTCCATTGAGATATGACAACCATTATGTATTATTTCATAGCCAGTCTAACTGGCTTCTCCGCCACCAACTCGAGAGGAATGCTAGACTTCCATGTTGATGTTTAGAAAAAAATATAAAACTATATATTTTATATTAGACATTTATAGTTTGTTTAAGTTATAAATTGTGGTGAAACTAATATGTTAATATATTTTCAAAAGTGAGGCAATTGTGATGACAAAAATACAAATTTAAATTGTCAATTTTAGTATAATCACTATTTTAGTCAAACAATAATTAAATCTCTATATCAATCAAGATTCTTGAGAGTAAATATACGATATGTCATACAATAAATTGAAGGTTTTGTAATTTCAATGGACATTTTCAAAAAAAAAAAAAAAATTATATATATATAAGCACTGGTTTCGACCGGTGCTTCATGATTTACTATATTGCCCCTAATTTCTCAGTAATTTACTATATTACCCTAATTAATTATTATAAATCATTTATATATTAGAATTAATAATATTTTTTTACTATATTATTCCCAATTAATCATTATAAGTCATTATATATTACAATTAATAATATTTAATTTAAAAAATAGATATTTATGACGTTTGTTTCAGCTGCTTTAACCGAGATTTTACTATATCATCCCTAATTAATTATTAGAAGTTATTTATATATTTAAAAATTAATAATATTTAATTAAAAAAAATAGATGACATGTCTGTTGCAAAGTTTCGACCAGCTACTTCATTATTTACCATATTACCTCTAATTGCTCCGTGATTTACTATATTACCCACAATTAATTATAATAAGTCATTTTTATATTAGGATTAATAATATTTTATTACTATATTACTCCTAATTAATTATTATAAGTCATTTATATATTAAAATTAATAATATTTAATAAAAAAATAGATATTTAATTTATGATGTTTGTTTCAACTGCTTTAACCGTGATTTTACTATATCATCCCTAATTAATTATTATAAGTCATTTATTTGTTAAAAATTAATAATATTTAATTAAAAAAATAGATGACATGCCTGCTGCAGCTGCTTCAACCATAATTTTGCTAAATATCGCTCATAATTAATTATTATGAGTCATCTAAGTGTTTAAAATTTAATAATATTTAAAAAAATTAAAATAAACAGAAAATGATAAATTAACTCTTGATGTATTAAATTAAGTTGACCTCCTTCAATCGTGATTTTACCGTATCACCCCTAATTAATTATTATAAGTCATTTATGTATTAAAAAATTCATAATATTTAATTAAAACATTGGTTTCAACATGACTGCTTTAAGAGTTGCGCCGTGATTTTACTATATCACCCCTAATTAATTATTATAAGTCATTTATATATTAGTATATTAATGTAGAATTTAATTAAAACAAGAAAAATATGCGTTTATGACATGTTTGTTGCAGCTGCTTCAACCATAATTTTACTAAATATCACTCCTAATTAATTATGATGAGTCATCTAAGTATTAAAAAATTAATAATAATTAATAAAATGATAAAATTGATAAATGATAAATTAACTTTTGATATTTTAAATTAAGTTGACGTACTTCAACCTTGAATTAGTTTAATATGTTAAAATGATTTCATTGATTTAAATTCGCATAACAAAAGGGCCCCTAAAAAAACTCCACCAGGTAGTCTAGTATCAACATAGCTCATATCCTAAAAAACCCGACCCATCTTGGCTACCATTACCATTCATGTTGTGTTACTTTAGAGCAAACTTTATAGTAAGCAACTACTAGTACAATTGAGGCTACACTTTTACCTAATTACAATTATAGCAACACTTTAAATAGTTATTGCATATCTCCTTTGTATATTTTATGAAATCTAAGCATATATATACAAATACAGTTGGGTGTTGATTGAGAGAAAATACAAGCCGCAGCTATATTTCAAATAACTACGGTATATCTAGTTTGAATATTTTGTGAAATTGCGGTCTACAAATACAAATGCATGCATATAAATAACGAATACAGTTGAGTGTTGATTGAGAGAACAACATACAAATAACTATTAAATTAAAACACAAGGTGTGAAATGTATAGTTGAAATAAACTAATAGCTATAAAGTCTAATTAGGCATGGATGTTTGTCATGCTATGTAATTTTTTCTTCTTTTTTTTTTTTTTTTAATATGAATTTAATTTGAAAAAAAAAAGTAAAATTTCGCTGAGTGAAAAAGATTCACTTAAAAAACTAATCAAAATCACTTTTTCAAACTTGAAATTTATCTTAAAATCTTTCTCGGGTTAATTTAATTAATGTTGTTATGAAAAAAAAAATTAAAAAGAATATTTCCCATGAGTTTCACTTTTAGAAGTCAAATAAGTCACAATTTGATCCAGTAGTATATATCATGATCCAACGTGCAGGGACGAAAGTACATTAAAGTTGGGAGGGGGAACTGACGAAATTAGTTAATGTAATTAAACTTGATTATCTTGGAGTCTACCTACCCAATAAACACTATCCTACAATTCATATACCCAAAGATTCATAAAAAATAAATCTAAAACATCGTATTGAAGAAAATAAATTACATCATATTGCATTCACTTTTAATAATAAATAGCATACAAAAAAACCTTAAATATCTACTTAATAATTGATTTCATACATTTCTACAAATTCTTAATATCCCATTAGGAAGAGGGTCAGGTAACTAATATTTGGCTTCAAAAATAGAATAAATTAGTAAATAAAGTACTATATATACAATGTGGTTACTCTAATTTGCAAGGCTATGGCTCTGCTAAATTTGAATCATTTACACTGGAATTGGCTACATCATTATTAGGCTTTATCATGAGACTCTGAATGAAGGCTAGCATCTGCAATATAATCGAATTATATTATACAAGCATATTGAAAATAAAAAATAAAAATTGAATTGTGAATTATGATATGGAGTAGTACTTACCGAGGCAAAGGCAGCACAAGCTATACCGAATCCGGGGAAATGAAAGGGTGCATTTTGCGATAGAAATAAAGCTGGAACGAAACAACACAATCAGATTAAGTTGACCTATGTCCCAAAAAAAAGAAAAATAACAGCAGAGAATCGACAGAAAGAAAGAAGGGGGTTTTATTTTAGCTACCTGTTAAAGGGCTAAATATTAGTGGAGAAACTACGCTTGCGAATGAACATATGCCTGTGATGCACCCCTGGACTTTTCCCTGAAGTAAAATTAAGTTAGGGTCATAAGCGGCTCAATAAAATTTGTGGCGTAAAGCTAAACCATTTAAGAACAAGTGGGTGATTCTTGAATATGTACCTGCTCATTTGGTCCAATTTGCTTAGATACAATGCTCTTTAACTGTATGTATTTAGCATAAAACCTTTGTCAAATTTTGATGTTTAAATTAATGAACATTAGATGAATTTTATTGAAATGAACTTACACAAGGCATTGCAAAAATAGACAAAACAGAGATCAAAGCACCAAGATAAGGGACCTGCATGAAGTTGCTTCATTAGGATAACCTCATTCATATGCATGGATAAAAGCAATAAAGTTTCTCCAAAAAACATTGCAACACTCGTGTTGGATTCTCAAAAAATGCATTATTATAAAGGATTTGACTCGAGCATGACAATGTTTTCAAAGAAACCGAACAACATAGAACTAGTAATGAAGCGAGGGACCTACCCAAAAGGACCAAGCAATGCTGTAAAGCACCATCTGCAATTGAATTTTTGAGACAACGTCAGTAAAACAAAGTTTCTGAATACGTTAAAAACATAGATATAATATATGTATAGATAAATTTGGTTGTACATGAAAACAACTGAAGAAGAGGCCAATAGAAAGCAACTTCTCTTCTCCAAAAGCAGGAACTACTATGGGCATGAGAAGTAGCTGCAATAGTACAAAAAGAAATTAGAATATCTTTTAAAATAATTAAAACATCAGAAAAACAAAAATTGAACATACAAAATAAAAAAGGATCATAAATCAAAGTTACCTGTGATATGGATCCTGCTATCCCAGAAATTATCATCAAATCAGCAAATTGAGTTTTGTCAAAGTGAAATTGTGCCTTCAAGAAAAACTGCATAGATTTTGGTGATATCAAACTTGTCATTAAAGTCCTCCAATCTTTAAGTTATAAAACTTCACATAGAAAGAACATATATCAATTTCTCATAATCTCTCTATTCCAATTTTATATGAGGATTTCCTTTTTAGTCGGTTTCAAATAGAACTACATACTTCTATAATTGAAATGTTTTGACTTTAAATAGGGGTGGCTCAAGGGTAAAGCTAGTAAAGCTTTGTTTAAGACCTCCAAAATTTTGAGGCCCTAAAAATTTAATATGAATTTTATGTTTTTAATTTCACTTTAAATAATATTAAAGATTGAAAAATATATAAGGTATAAAATTTAAACTAATGAAAAAGAAAGAAGAACTATCTATTGTTTATTAAAAATATTTTAGAACTTTTTATCAAATCTTGATATTAATAAATAAAGTTTTTACAGTAATATTCAAGGTTATGTATTGCAAACAAATGACTAATATCTTATTAATTAAAATTAGTCCTTACTTTTATAAATAATAATATTACTATGTTCTAACAATACTACACTAAAAAAAAGTAATATGGAAGAATAAAAAAATAACTCTAAATTATTGATAATATTTTCGTTATGTGGATATATTTTAGACCTCATATTAAAATTTGGCTTTAGCCCATTAATTTTATTGAGACGACTTGATTTTAAAGTCGCTATTGCTATGTCAATATCATGACATGTTGACAATGAGTTATAAGGATATTTTGGTAATATCATGGCACATTGACTGAGTTATAAGGATATTTTGGTATATGCCACCAAATAATTTTTTTTTTTTTTTTCTTAAACTCTGTATTAAGCTAAAATTAAATCTGTAGGGAAAGACACTAAGTAATCATATTCAACTCGGCCCATGCAACGCCAATATATTCCATGCCTTTACCAACCCAACTGACAATTTGCCGTCCTTTTCCTCGCTACACAAAACAACCACGGCCCATGCAACGCCAATATATTCCATGCCTTTACCAACCCAACTGACAATTTGACGTCCTTTTCCTCGCTACACAAAACAACCAAAAGCATCATCTCGCTCCTTCACGGGCTTTGGATAGATCCATGGGCTTGAACTTGCTACCACTATATAATATGAAACGAGGGAGTACTATTACTTATTACTATATGTCATGGAAAACTTACAAGTAAAGAAGCCTCAAGGCCAACTTGTGCAACATTGACAAAAAACGAAACAATAGCTGCATGTAAGAATGTTGAGCTGCAAAGTTCATTCAAAATGACTATGAGTATCAATAATAAGAAATACTAAAAATTGAGACAAATGTAAATGACTATGAGTATCAATAATAAGAAATACTAAAAATTGAGACAAATGTAAGCTAACCTGGTCTTTAACAAGTAGAGCATATCACAAAAAGAAGGCAATGTCTTGAAAAATTCTAATCCTTTCTTTGGAGCTTTTTCCAATAGACAAATAGCCTCTGTTTCATTCGAAAAATTGTTGTCTTTCATTATCGACTCTGGGAGGAACATCTTCATGTATACTAAAGATATCACTGCCATTGCTGTAGCAACCTACACATGTAGCAATCGGTTAACACTTATAAGTCGCGACCATTCATATCCTTGCCCTTAGCAAATCGTCTCATATTTGACCGTGACCTAAATTATAACTGAAGGTAATATTGAGCTATTTCACACAAGGAGTAAATCCAAACATTTTCTATTAAAAATAAGGTAACTAATATCGTACAATAACTAACCTGTTACATCCAACTAAGCTACACATACCAATAATGTAACAAAAATTAGACGATCAGTATATATAACTTAAAATCATACTAGTTGAAAACATTACGTACTTGGAAAGTGGAAGCAGTGGATAGGAATCTAGCAGAGAGGTTTCCACAGACAAAGGCAGAAGAAGCAATTCCTGAGAGGACTCCAAAAACAGAAGCACGACGAGTTTCTGGAACATTATCAGCCTAAAATGAACGAAAAATCACATATTTTTCGTAACTTTGGTACATAATATACCGACCTAACTAGTACTAGTTGATCTGAAAAAATTCCGACGCAAAATTTGTGTTCTTCAAGTATGAGAATTACCACATAGGCAAGAGCAAGAAACTCAACACTTCCTTCACAAGTCATAGCAATGAGGGTCCTTAGCACGTAGTAAGCATAGAAAAAGTATTTTGTCCTGCTGTATGCCAATATCGCTGTGGACATTTCAATAACACGTCGTCAGTACACTCTTCGTTATTCATACGATACACTTTAGTCCACCTAATACATTACTGTAGTAGTTGACACTATTAATATCTATAGTGAATTGTTCATTTGTTCGTTCTTTTAAATATTGACAATGCTTACTAAAAATTCTGCATATAACACCGATTAATAGTCTATTAACATCTTGTTCTAGCGTGTGAAGGAAGTGGCCATATTTTATAATGAGACGTATCTTTTATCTTGGAAGATTTTTTATTTATTTTTTTCAAAAAAAAAGAGAGAACGACAAATAAAGATAATTTAATCGGTTTGTTGCCACCATATATTAAGAAGTGATGTTAAAGGAAAAAAGGAAAGAAAGAATCTAATGGTAGAGTGGAGGAAAAGAGAAGGAACGTGAAAGCAATATTAATTTTCTATTTTATGTCCTATGCTTTTAGATGATGAAAACAAAGTTTGAGTTGCTTAGTAGGTGCCCCAAAGAAAAAGATTGAAAGTAACTACTCTTATAATTACCAAAAAAAAAAAAGAAAAAAAAAAAGAAGGGAGTAACCACTCTTATATTTACCCAAAAAAAAAAGAGGGAAGAAAAAGGAAGTAACTACTTAAGTATTAGTTAAACTAAAGTCGGTTACAAAATTAAATGAAATATGTGAGTTCAAGCTCATCTGCATATTAGGATTATAAAATAATCAAATTAAGGTAAAGTGAAAAAAGGAAGTCCATATTACCTAGAGGGAAGATGGAAAGAGTCATGGGAACAGTAAGCATGACTTTTCTCCCATATGTGTCTGACAAATTCCCCAACACTGGCATCATCACTAGTGATCCCAATCCTACTATCTGAAATATTGTAACCAAAACCATGTGCAAAATATTTATTAGAAATCTCAAGTTCAAAACCTGAAAGTATATATTCATTTCGTTCTAATTTATGTAAAGGTGTTTACTTAGCATAAAATTTAAGAGAAGAGGTATGAAAATCTTTTGAAATTTGTAAATTTAACCAATTATGTGACTATTAAATCTCATTAAGGATAAAATAGAAAGTTTGAAGTTAATTAATACTACTAAATATAGAAATATATTATTCTTTTTAGAGCCGACTAAAAGGAAAACAATGTCTCATAAATTGAGATGGAAAAATATGTACAAATCTTTTGTTAGGTATCATCTTGTTTTCATATTAAGTCAATCAACGTGAATCCAAATTAGTTTCAGTTAATCCTGAAAATTGCCAAAATTTATTGAAAATAAACTTAAATAGGAAAGTAAATACTTTTTTTTTTTTTTCAAAAAAGTATGTATAGTAGTTTAAGGGGTGGCTTACGAGGGAATCGGGACAAATTAACATGAGCTAACATGAAATATCTGGTCACTGACAATTGATAAAGTACTCTAAAAAATCAGTTCAAAGAATAGTTTAAAAAGGAAGTTTCTTAAAGAGCCAGTGGCAATGGTCCAAAAAATGTAAATAGACTGTATATTTAACATTTTTTAAAGGAAACTTCTTATATGAAATGGTCCAAAAATGTAGTACTAATATATATGATCATCATACTATAGGCGTGGAGACAAATCATCATATATTATACACCAATGAGGATTGCGTTAGTATGGATAGAAATTTCTCTATCTTTAATTAAAGGTCTCGAATTGAAGTTTGAATATAAAAAAAATTCTTAGAATATGAATTAACGAGAACACTAAATAAAAATATTAACTACTGAATAAAAAATAAAAAGAGAAATCACCATATACAAATATATTAGTGTAAGTTGTACTTACTAAGATTCTTTATCGATCTAGCTATCAAATTTAAAGCATTCACTTTTCCCTTTTTCTTTTCTTCTTTGCTTTTTTTTCATGTTCTATTCAACTCGTTTCTCTTTTAGTTTTTTAATCAACATTCATTTTCTTTTATATATTTTTTTTAGAGTTTACTATCTATATATGAGTGGTGAAACAAATTTAATGATGTTCGGTTAGCAAAAGGTATTTTCAAGGAATAATATGGTTAGATAGGTTAAATTATATTGATAGGATAAGAATTACTCATGTAATCGAAATGTATAAGATAAACATTCCTTTATTTTTATGTTTTTCCCCTCAAAATTTCGTGGTGAGACTTACCATCAAATTAATTAATTTGGAAAGTTTTCAAATGAAAAGAGTAAGTTGAAAGTATCCATAAAAGAAACTCTAAAGAGATGGCGTTGATTGTAAGATAAGCAATGAATAAATGTTATCTTGATGGCAAAACTGAGAATGAAAAGGAAAAAAGAAAGTATGATAACATATTAAAAATATAAATGAATATTAAAGTATGATAACATATTAAAAATATAAATGAATATTTTTAAACATGTCTTATACTTATTAATTGGTATAAATATTTAATGAAAAGAATTTTTTACCAGGTCAAATCAATCTCAAAAGTGACTTGTTATGAGTTAGTAGAAAGAGTAGATAATTACAGTCACTACTCACATGGATGATAAAAGCAAACTTGCTACTCCACTACTTTTTCTTGAAATGGCTATACGTATTGAGTATATTTTTCACTCCACATAATGAAGTAGTGTTGATGAAAAGGAAAAGCAGATTAAAAAAAAAAAGATTTTTCTTTTTTCCTTTAAACCAGTATGATTAATCTTAATTCACATATAATAAGTTTACTAAAAGGAGAAAATGCTTTCTGTTAAGAGTTTTTTGTGCATGAACTCAAATATCAAATTATTATAGTTAAGAGCAAAGGAATTTTAATTATTTTTCCATCATAATAAAAGTACTGACTACTTCTCCATGTGTAGCATAATTGGACATAGAGGAGTCCGAAGCTGAAAGAGACAGTTTTTCAATGCTAGGATACAAAACGGACGGTCCTTAAACTTATGTAACAAAAGGACAATTCACCCATTTTTTAGCGAAGTATTAGTTATTACTATTAACTCCATCACGCGTCGATACAGTGAAAAAAATAAATTAAAGGGGTTTGCTCAAAAACTGGCAAATCCCATTTCGAGATTATATAGTGAATTTACCAGGCGAAATTATACAATGTGTAGTTAAGTAGTAAATTATATAGTGAATTTTTTTGACTTCTTCATGTGACATTTCTTTAATACGGTAAAAATTCTGACTTCGTCACCAACAGCATACACCAAAATCAGTATTCTAACTATCTCAGCAAGTCAAAAACATTTGATATCAAATGTAAACAAGTTCAAAACACGACTTAATTACCCCAAATATTCAAAACGTGGGGTCAGATTGTTACCCGGTCCATTGAACAGATACAACAATATTCCAATACAATACCATAACAAAAGTATGGTGGGAGGAAACATTACCACTTGTTGAACCCCAGTAAGGTAAATAGCAAGTGAACATTCATCTTGTCCAGGACAAATGGCTGATAAACTAACATCAGTCATAGATGGAATCACCATGAATGCAGAGAAGCAACTCAAAAATACTGTCATGTAGAGGTGACTTAGCCCACAACAAAATTTCTCCATTGCTTCAATTCTTTCCATCAAATTATATTTGTTGCCCTTTCACACCTCTAAAAACAACACTGAATTTATAGAAAAATGAAAAGAGCAAAAAGCCAATAATCTCATGAAAAGCAGAGAAAGAAGCTAAGACAGAACATCATAGGAGAAAAATTGTTTCTGTGCTGTTTTTGTTTTGTTTCATGACTTTAGAATCTTTTGAATGTGTCTTTCTTTTTCTTTTTTGCATGACATATGGTGAAAAAATTATATTCACTCTAAGTAGTAAAAGTATTTATACAGTCTAAAGTATTTACCAACTAAACGATATGCAAGTTTTGGTTGAAGGAAGGAATATAATGGAACAATTTTTTTATATACAAAGAGGAGTCATATAAGTCAAAAGAGTAATGAAAGTTTGACGTTGAAATGATGCGTAGCTTGCAAGTTCATGCAAACAAAAACATACTGTAAAAGTGGAAACTCATTGCACTAGTGCTCGTGTATGTATGGACCATTTTATTTGCATTTCGACATTTGCATACATAATCATAGTGTATAGAATATCCATCTCAATTTATTTGGATTTAATTAAAAGATATATTATTATTATTATAACTATGGTATGTTATCTTTTGTGGTGTAGTTTTGGCAGATGATTTTATGAATTGCGTTCAAACAAAATATTTAGTGTGTCAAATTCTGTAAAAAAAAAAGAGTAGTTTGTCGGAATCTGGAAAAAATCTCACTCCAAGGTATATGATATAGATAGCCTATCCTAATGGGTGGGTGCTTTAAATTAGGATGTGTTTAATTTTAAAAAATAAGCCATTTAACGTTGATTTGTGTTTTTCTATTAAAAAATGGCACATGTGGAAATTTTTTTAATAATGAGGCAAATTTGACCTCAATATATGACATCAAGAGTAAATTTGGCCCTAAAGTATGACAAAGGGTATATTTAGTTAATTTTTTAAAATAGAGAGATAATTTAGATGACAACGAGGGTAAATTTGATTTAAGAATATAATAAGAATATATTTAATCAATTTTTTAAAGTACAGGGATAACTTTGACTCTTTTCCCTTTCTTTTATTATTGTAGATGCTCTTAATCAAGTTTTTTGTTTAGTGAACACATTACAAGCTTAGTCTTTTTTTTGATACATTTCCTCACAAACAAAGAATTAAATTCGAATTTCTCCACTATAGCTACCATTTCAACCAAATTTATCAGCTAATACATTCTCTATATAAGAACGTGTTTCACTTCAAAATATGACACTTTCTAAGAAAATTAATAATAGCCTTGTATTATTTAAAGGAGTATTAATTAACCAAAAACATAACATATTTTTGAACATCTTCCATTATTATCACAGTCGTAGTGGTAGGTATGAGATAATTCTTCACTAAACATTAAAACAAATCAAATGAGTAAATAAAAAGTTTTTCTTTCACTCCATATAATGAATCTTCATTTAATTCAAATTTGTGCCATATAAAATTCATTTTAAAAGAAAAAAAAAACCCTAAATAGAATTTCATTTATATCCAAAATTTAAACTCGAGATTAATGATTAAGAAGAGGTAATAAAAAAGTTGCTTCATTGATCACAAGCTCTTTTCCAGTGTGGTTTACGCTTTGAGGCGTACAAGCTAGAGAATGAGCAAATTTACACTTTGGTGGGACCCAATCTTCGTCATTTTCTTTTGTCTTTTTTTTTCTTTTTAATTTGGTCCTATTTCTTTACGTACACTAGAAGGTAGTTAGGTATTTAATAGCTAATTAACTTTCGGTTGAGAGCATTTAGTTAAACTTGGTTCTTTTCTTCAACTAATCTTTTGGCTAATATGGTAATTAAATCCACTAGTTTACTTACAAGTAGTGATGTCTTGTTTTTACTGTTTTCTTTGCAATAGTTCTTTTTATACCTTAATTTGATGTATTTGAGTTGAGGATCTTTTGAAAATATTCTCTTTATTTCTATAGAGTAAAATAAAATCCAATTATATTCTAATCTTTTCCGATACCACTAGTGATTCCATCGAATATATTATTATTATTGTTGTATTTACAAGGTAAAGTGGGGAAATTATAATGAATATATATTTGTAGCTAGCAAATGTTTATCCAACTACTTGAACGTCAATTTTTTTTTGCCACTAATATATATGAGTTAGAAACCAAAATTGGAGGTTGAACAATTAGATTGATGAAACCACTTTTCAGATTCTTAAACGTAAGAATCTCCATATAAAAATTACAAACAAACAAAGCAAGCAAGCAAGAAGAAATAATTCTACTTTTTTTTTTCTTTTTTTTTACTTTATTGTGTACTCCTTCTTTTCTACTTTAAGTGACACTAAAATTATTTGGCTAGTTGAATGAAATTATTTTCTAGTGGTATGTTTAGTTTAGGAGTTTACCAAACTTCAAATCCCTCTATTACCAGTTTTTCACTCATAAATTTTTTATCTTCTGTAAAAGTGAAATCCATGTAGTGACGCAATTTTAACTTTTCAATGAATGTTCACTAAGAAACCACACAATATGAAATTTCAATCACCTTTTATTTTTCACTCCATCCCATTGAATATCAATAGGGTTATCACTTATTCTTAAGTATGATCCTAATGTTTTTCTCTTTTTTTTTTTTTTTTTTTTAACTTTGATTTCAAACAGTGGCAAACTTAAACCAAATTAAAACAAAGACATAAGCTAGGCTCCGCTCCTCGCTCGACTACCAGCTTATATAAATATGTTTTTTAATTTGGTCTCAGCTGACATCTATGACTTTCAATTTTGCATGTAAATAAATAAACACTTAAACTATTATTTATTTAAATGAGTAGACACATAGTCTTACTTGTCAAATCGCGTGAGATTGACATGTAGAACGCGTGTGTTTATTTGTTCAACTTTATAATAATTTAAGTGTTCGTTTGTATATACTCAAAGTTAAAAGTTATAGACGCTAGTTGGAAATTAGGAACAGAAAGAAAAGAAACATAAAAACAAAAATAAATTTACAAAGGCGGAAGTGCTTAGTTGTATATGCTCAAAATTGAAACAGAAAAGTTATTTTTAATAAAAAATTATAAAAAATAAAATATGTTGCCCCTCAATAAGCACATCAATTTTTTTCATAAATATTTACAAAAGGCATAATTTGTTGGCCGGATCAACAAACTATCCTTTTTATTAATTACGTACACTGCATGCGTTTGAAGGCGCATGACAGGACAAATCTTCTCAAATATAACGATAAATAAATACTACTACATATATAGTAGTAGCATTTTATTTTAGCTCAAGAAACCAACCCGAGGGTTAGAAAAAATGATGTTATGCGCGGGGTTCAAGAAAGAACCCGAGGGTAAGGAAAAACGATGCTATGTGTGGGGTTTGAGAACAGGTCAGACCATAAGAATCTACTGTAAACAGTTTTACCTGCATTTCTATAGGTGATTGTTTTCATAGCTTAAATCCGTGCCCCCTGGTCATATGATAGCAACTTTATCAGTTACGTCAAGGTTCCCCTTCAACCCGAGAGTAGGAGAGTTCTGTAAAATTTAGAAGAAGCCCACACTGGTCCGGAAGATGGGCCAAGACAAACTTTAGTATTAGGATGCAATAAGGCTGATCTTTGGGCCATGCAATTGATTTTGGTCTGTTGGAACTTTTGATATTTCATGTGATTCTTTTTCTTACCCAGTCCATGCTATTAATTTACCTATTTTCCCCAAAATATGCATTATACTCTTTTTTTTTTTGCTTCTCATTCTGTGACCGGTGCTCCAGAGGTCGAGGGTTCGATCCTCTGGTTAAGGATGGGTTGACCGCATTCGAGGGTTCGATCCTCTGGTTAAGGATAGAGCAGCCCCATCCATTACAAAATATCCCATGTTGGTCATTATACTCCTTTTCATTATTGATTAGGTCTAAGGAATGTGGATTTCTCCTCAATTTTTATCAAATTTGATTTCTTTTTTCGTTGTCTCAATTTATGTGATAGTGTTTGCTTGAACAAGAAAGAAAAATAAATTTTGAGACATATGTGGTCTAAAAACAAGTGTAGATATTTGTCTGAATATACATCATCTCATTACGTAAATTTATAGTTAAGAATTAAGTTGTTTCTAAATAAGGAATATAACAGTATTTTAGAAACCGAATAAAAAAAGTGACAATTGAGAAAATAATGTCATTTCAACTTCCTATAAAATATCAATCACTTAATATTTTAGAACTCTTAAAAAGAAACTAAATGTGTCAAAGTCAAACTAAGATTTATATAATCGAGCTTTTTGCGATAAAAACTTTTATGTGAGATTTATTATGTAGGATGTATATAGTTATTTATTTAATTTTATGATGATTTAAGTATATTTTTGTATATATTTAAAGTTGAAGGTATAAATGTAATTAGAAATAGAAGGGAAAGAACCATAAAAACAAAAATAAAATTGCAAAAGGCACAAAACAAATAATCCCCAAAATCAACCATTCCTCCACTTCCAATTTCCATTATCTTCAAACCCTAATTTCTGCCCTTGTGATTCCACCGTCGCAGCTGCCGCCAATGGAAACATCGAAGCGCCGAGGATCACAATCATCATCAATTACTGTTTTAACCAATGATGATTCAATTTTTCTGATAGAAATAATATCGGAAATACTCATAAAACTGTCCGTAAAAACCTTACCGAAACTGAAATGTGTATCTTAATCATGACTTTCACTTATATCAAGTTGTCAGTTCATCAAAACTCATCTGAAAAACTCAGCTAGTAATTTGGATTTTGTTCATCACAGACTTCTCATTATTACATCAGGTTTTCACATTCAAGACGAAGGGGATAGGAGATTGTATAGAAAGTTTCAAACGTATTCTCTTTACGCAATTCTATATGGAGAATCACTGTGTTTACCTGTTGAGCTTCGTGATTTGGGTAATACAGTTTGCTTTAATTACAAAATTTTGTGTTCGTGTGATGGATTATTCGCTATTTCGGTAACCTGTGATTAAGCTGAGGATTTATTTTTATGGAATCCGTTTATAAGAGAGTTGAAAAACCTTCCTGATTCGGGAAGAGATGTGCGCACTGGTGCTTGTTCGTATGGATTTTGTTATATCGAGTGTCAAAATGATTATAAAAACGTAGAAATTGGGATGGGTAAATTTGATGATAAGATTGCTCATATTCATGTTTATAGTTTAAGGAATAATTCGTGGAAAGAGATTTGGAAGTGTCCAAGTATTTGTTTGACTAATCATATAAAATTTGTTAAAGGAAAGCTTCATTGGATTACCGGTGATGGTAGTGATAGGAACGGCATGTGGTTCAACCCTGGAGATGAGACATTTGGAAATGTAGCATTGCCGAACCCAAGTGGTGACACTTTCAACTGGAAATTAGTGTCTTCAGCAGGTAATTTATGTATGACTTGTGATTATAGAAACAAGACACATGTGTGGATAATGAAGGAGTATGGACTTGCGGAATCATGGACTATCGTGGCTTCGACTCCTAAATTTGTTAATAAGGTTATTTGGCTGATTTTCAGTTCCCAAAATGATGAAATTCTACTACTAGACATTTCAGGTTTAGTGTGGTGGTATGTTTCAAGAGATGATGACACATTTGAGCGTCCTAAGAATCAAACACTTTGTGAATGTGATGGATGTGGTGCACTTAGTCTATACGTTGAAAGTCTTGTTTCGCCAAATTCACCTTTTGATCGATGAGTGGAAGGATAAAAGTTTGCGCTATAGTCTACTGAGGTAAGAAACGGTACCATCAAGCTCTCAATATGATATGTAAATAGACAACCCTAGTAGAATGATTGTGACTATGTTCCTTTGTGTTGCTGCTTTTCATGTTGATGACATTTAAACTCTGAAAAATACTCTTTTGTGTCCAAAGTTATTCGTTTTTTTCCTTAAGTATTTGGTTAGTGTATCCTGTTGTTGCTCCTACATAATATGGGGATAATTGATGCATAAAGAGGACATATAATGACACATTGATGAACATTAAAACGAAAGGACAATGTTGAAACATTATGTATCTAGCAAGTTCCTGCAAAACCATGAACATAAAAGTTAAAAGCTCAATGCATAACAATGTGTGTGTTTGAATTAACTTGGGTGCATTTCAACTATGTTTCGTTGGGTATTATTACTTTCTACCGTCACAGGTATCGAGTTATTATGTTCATTAAGATCGGCGCAGATGAGAAATATAAAAATATTACAGATCACTGCTGCAATTGTGAGCTCTTTTTGTCATGTGTCTTGGATTTTTTCAAAGGAAAATTTCAGAAATAGCCAAGTTTTTAGGATATAAAAAGTAGTCACTGTTATGAAAGTTCAATTTTGCGCTGCCGGAAGAGAAATCACTATTGTATTTGTTTTAGATATGTGATTTTAACTTAAGCCAAGGGTATATCGAAAACTACCTCTCTATCTTCACAAGTTAGGGTAAGGCTGCATACACACCACTCTTCCCAGACTCCACTTTATGAGAATATATTGTGTGTGTTGTTGTAGGAAGAAAAAACCCCCTCTTGTTTTCTTTAAGCTCGCTCTTCTTTCTTAAAGAAAACAAGAGAAGTGGACTTTTTTCAAATTTCTCTCTCATAATCAATACACATCGTTGCCTTATTTATGTTATTTCATCTTGTTTCATGTTTTATTGTTTCACGTTTTATTATGACTTTATTTACTATATTTTTGTCCGGAGCCATGAGCCAGGGGACTATCGAAAACAACTTCTCTATGGTGGTGATATGAACTGCATACATTTTATCCCCCACAGACCCCACTAGGTGGGAATACATGGGGTTCCCACATAGTTTTGAAAGGTTCCTCCGTCAACCCTGAGAGTAAGACTTTTGTAAAATTTAGGCCCAACACTGGTTTGGAAGATGGGTGAAGAGAAACTTTAGTATTAGGATGTCTGTGGGATCTAATAAGGCTGATCTTTGGGCTCTGTAATTGATTTGGGCCCTGTTGGGGCCCTTGATATTTCATGTGATTATTCTTTGGGCTTCTTACCCAATCCATTCTATCTGGTATAAATAACATAAATATCAACCCTTTTGAAAGTAATTCACTCTCTCCCACTTTTTTAATTACTTTACTTTCTCCCTATTAATATACATAAAATAGCCGATATATACATAGCATTCTGTGTATATGTTGAAATTTTTGTAATATATTTAGGGAGTAGAGATTTTTTGTAATATTGAAAATATAAGTTGTGTATTTGTGTAATTTTTAGTTCTATCTATTAATCTTACTCTTTTTCCAAAAAATATACGTTGTACTACTTTTCATCATGGATTCGGTTCAAGGAGCGTGGATTTCTCCCCAATTTGTATTCGATTTTTATTTCAGTTATTCCAATTTATGTGACACTATTTGGTTGAACAAGAAGGGCGTAGACATTTATTTGGATATAAACTATCTCATTACGGTTAAATCTGTTATTTAAGATTTATTTTTTTAAAAAAAAAGTAAAACGTTTTTTCAGAAATAGACTAGAAATAAAGTATGACAATTGACAAGTAAATTGGGACAGAAAAAACACTTATGTGTAACATGTTGCTTCTCATGTCAACTTTCTACAAAATATCAATCACTCAAAAACATTTTAGAACTCTTAAAAAAGAAAACAAATGTGTCAAAGTCAAACTAAGATTATATAATCAAACCTGTTACGGCAAAAGAAATAAGCTAGTCCACATATAATAACAAATACCTTTACTAATGTAAGAAAAGTCTACATAAAACCAATAAAAATCTTCATCCAACTGTAATTGGTCGGAGCGTTGGAGCACCAATAAAGTTATTTTCGTGTGATTTATAAGTAACAAATTCTAGCCACCATGAAATCTATTATTGACTCTTGCATCATAGTTTTTAGGAGTGTTGTGATCCTTTTTTGAACCTTGAGTGAATGCGAGATGTTCAATGCATCGAAATAATTTTTAACTAAGTCAATTACCAATCACTCATGCGAGATGTTTAACGTATCAGAATAACTTTTAACTAAGTCAATTACCAATCACGCTTTTTAATTTATTTTTACAAGACTCTGAAGAATATCACACATTAAAGACAACAAAAGAAGCAAAAAAAATCTAGACAAAGTAGTTGATAACATGATATGTGGTTCCTATGTAACCAAAGCCTATCAAGTGGACTTTTATAGATACTCCAACAGGACCATAAACCTCATCTCAACTAGATTTTCTTCTTACTCCATTTTTCTTCATTCTTTCTTCTTGGAAAAACTTCTTTAATTCTATGGCTACTCTCACTAATTTTTTGCTCAAACCATCTCCTGAACTAGCTTCAATTACCAAAATTAGCCCTTCATTTTACTGCAATTTCCCATCAAATCAATCTTTTGAGAAATTGAAAACCTTCAAACCAAACAGGTCCTTATTGATTACAAAGGCAACAGCAGCACCTGATGTGGAGAAAAAAGTGAACAAAGATAATGAAAGAGTACAAAAAATTAGTAGTATGGAGGAATTGGATGAAGCACTTAAAAAAGCTAAAAATCGACTGGTTGTTGTGGAATATGCAGGCAAAGATAGTGAACGTTCCAAAAATATTTATCCTTTTATGGTGAATTTAAGTAAAACATGTAACGACGTCGATTTCTTGCTGGTGATTGGAGATGAAACGGAGAAGACAAAGGCACTCTGCCGGAGAGAAAAGATTGACAAGGTGATGTTATTTTTCATCTGTTCCGTTAGTTTGAATTGACGACACGAGGTTTAGCCAAATTGAAACGTATTTTTTCGTCTGTTTTAATTGATGTGACATTAATCTGAATTAAAAAAATCATTTGAATTATACGTGTAAGTATGAAAAAAAGGTTCAGCAAGTATAAGATAGGAAGTTTAAAGTTAAAATTATTTTCGTCTTATGTATAACTACGGAAAAAAGGTCATCCAGTATATAAGATTGGAAGTTTAAAGTTAACGTTATTTTCGTGTCACTTCTTTTGGAATAATTTAACACAGAAATACTGTTACATAAATTAGAATGGATGGAGCTACATGACACAAAATACATGAATATTCAATGCGATCAGAAGCGAATCTAACATTTTGAACGGAATAGGTTTGAAATTTGGGCCTTAACGTATTGTATTTTGAAATTATGAATTCTGGATTTAATATTTGTTGTACTTTTAGTGATTTTTAATATGTTTCGCATTTAGATACCAAGTTTAGTGAATGATTGTTTAATAACTAGATCAGAGGTGGCTCGGAGATTTAAATTTTATTAATTCACATTCGAAGTTTATAAGTTGTAAATGTCATATGTATAATTTCTCAATTAGTTTAAAGGATTTGGACTAAATTAGTTATAGGATTCTGCTGAACTCATGCTAGTATAATTTCTCAATTAATATAAAGGATTTTGACCAAATTAGTTATAGGATTCTCAATTGATATGCTAGCTCTGCCCCTGTTAATAGAATGAACACATCAAATACCATACCTTTAATTGACCTCTCGTTTATCAAATACCATCAAACTCAAAATAGTTAAAATATAAGTAATATTTCTTAGCTAGTGTAAGCTCATCATCTCTCTATTTCTCAATAGGTACCACATTTCACCTTCTACAAAAGCATGGAAAAGATCCACGAGGAAGAAGGCATAGGCCCGGACCAACTAGCTGGCGATGTGCTCTACTATGGCGATAGCCATTCTGAAGTAGTGCAGCTCCACAGCAGAGAGGACGTTGAAAAGGTAATCGAAGACCACAAGATCGATCAAAAACTAATAGTCCTCGATGTGGGATTGAAGCATTGTGGACCATGTGTGAAAGTGTATCCAACGGTTATTAAGCTATCGAGGCAGATGTCTGATTCAGTCGTGTTCGCGAGGATGAATGGTGATGAGAATGATAGTTGTATGCAGTTCTTGAAAGACATGGA
This sequence comes from Capsicum annuum, assembly GCF_002878395.1. Lineage (NCBI taxonomy): Eukaryota > Viridiplantae > Streptophyta > Magnoliopsida > Solanales > Solanaceae > Capsicum > Capsicum annuum. Next base: position 230,001,315 of record NC_061114.1, on the reverse strand, counting down.
TGTAGTTGAAGTGCCTACATTTTTGTTTATAAGAGATGGAGAGATTAAGGGAAGGTATGTTGGATCAGGGAAAGGGGAACTTATTGGAGAAATTCTTAGATACCAAGGAGTTAGGGTTACTTATTAAAATTGTTGGAAAATGTTTAGTGTTTATACTTAATTGGGACATTTGATTTGTCATGAGATGATTATGGACTAGTTAAGTGTTTGTAATACAAAAATTAACCAACTTGGTTTGGTTGAGAATTGAGATGTAAGTTTTGGTATGCTTAAGTTATGAACTATTTTACTATTTTGAATGAGAATAATGTTCTTAGTAAGTTATCCTTAATACACTCAATTTAATTGAATCATATAGTATTTATTAAAATTTGTTGAGATTATTTGTACTTAAGGTGGACATTTGATTTGTGAGATAATGCCATACAAAAATAAACCAACTTGGCTTGGTTGAGGTTGAAGATTTGGTAAGCTAATTAGTTTGTGAAATATGTTGTAACTTGTAAGTGATCTAGATTGTCATAATTGAATTTGAATGAGAATGTTTTTACTTGAAGAGTTGGCTTTAATTTACGTTGAATCATTGGTATCAAATGATGTCAAAGGAAAAAATCAAAGCTATACACATGTGAACATGGATTATAGATTATATATAATTATACAAAGTTATACACATATAAACATGGATTATACCTATATTACATATTGACAGATTATTTTCAGGTTAAGTAATTGAATGAACGACTATTTAGGTTAATTCTTCTTTATCTTCACCATATGTCAAATTCTATATTATTGATTGGAAGGCACTAGGAGTAGAGGTGTGCATTTAGTTATTGGAGGTTAAGTAATTGAATGAACGACTATTTAGGTTAATTCTTCTTTACAAATTCTATATTATTGATTGGAAGGCACTAGGAGTAGAGGTGTGCATTTAGTTATTGGAGGTTAAGTAATTGAATGAACGATTATTTAGGTTAATTCTTCTTTACAAATTCTATATTATTGATTGGAAGGTACTAGGAGTAGAGGTGTGCATTTAGTTATTGGAGGTTAGAGATCTTAAACTTTTAACATCAGTTCTTTTATGGACAAAACTTCAAATTTAACAAAATTTTGGCTTTTAACCTTGAATATTTATCCATAATAGAGTAGACTTAAGTTAAAAGTTCAAAACTATTCATTTTCAAGATCATCGGTAATAATTCTCTGGGCAAGAACTAGACTTTCTTTTTTGTGGTCAGCAAACTCTAATGATATAGAGGATATCTTTTTGTACGAAAATAAATAAATATCAATTCTTTGAAAGCAATTATGCTCTCTTCTACTTTTTTAATTATTTTATTCTCTCATTCAATTAATATACATAACATAATCGATATATACATAACATTCAATATATATATTGAGATTTTTATAATATATTTAGGGAATTGAAATTTTTTATAATATTGAACACATAAGTTATGTATTTGTGTAATTTTTAATAGGAAAAAATATATAAAGTAACATACTTAATTATTAAATTATAAAAAATAACATCACTTTTATCAAATTACATTTTATAGTATATGTATTTATATTTTTACAACAACAGTTCGTAAAAATACAAAATACATGTCGATCATAAGGCACTAAAAATCATATCAACAGTTTGCAAAAATATAAAATACAACTTGATATATTATATAATCATAAAACTATTGCTATGCTATTTTTGAAATTGCCTTAGTAATATCTTTTTCATAGGTAAGGGAATTTATCAAGGACGACAGTGATAATTGAACACACACCAAACTATATGATAAATTTCCTGAAAGAAAGAAATTAGAGGTGTGAAACCACCCAAAATGAACACGATATGAAGTTAACAAATAACGCAAGCCGTTGGATCTTCTTCCATACTATGATAGTGATGATAACGAGCTGGATATTGCAGATAAGGTGGTTGATATTGGTAGCAAACTGGTACTGGATATGCCTTTATTGCTGCTGCCTCTTTCTTCTTATCGTCTCCTTTTTTGTCATCAGCCTTCTTTGCTTCCTCTTTCTTCTTATCAGGCTCTTTTGCTGGTCCAACAAAGACTATCTCAGTGTGGCATAACTTCTTCAATTTTGAAACTAATTCAACTGGATCTATGGTTCCTGTTACTGTCAATTTCTTGTCCTTTGTATCTATCGAAATTGAGTCCAACCCGTACACAACAGAAACTTTTTTCATGACCTTTTGCTTGACTTTGTCATCGAGATACTCCAACTTCAGCACTACTTTCTTCATCTTTTTAGCTGAGACTTCGAGATCTGAGTTTAGTGAGTATATCGAAGTAAGTAGCAGATCAACACTTATACTTTTTTTGTCTCTTTAATTTCTTTCTATTGGAGTTGCAAATGAGCTTATGGATTTGGAGTCATTTTATATGAGTGATTTGTGAGTACGCACTGTGTGTAGAAGGGAAGGGACGAAGAAGCAAACCGAGTCAACCACAAGTCTTTAAATAACATAAATATCAATTATTTGAAAGTCATTACAGTCTTTTTTATTTTCTAAATTATTTTACTTTTTTCCTCTATTAATATACATAATATAGTCAACATATATATAACATTCTGTATATATGTTAAGATTTTTATAATATATTTAGGAAGTTAAAATTTTTTGTAATATTGAAAACATAAGATGTGTATTTATGTAATTTTTAGTTTTTTAAAAGGTCCAGAACTAGACTATTTTGGGCTCTTAACAACATGTAGCTCAACTGGCCTATTTTGTCCATCACTAATATTCATCTGAATTATATTTTACAAATAAAAATAATAATATCGACTAGCTAAAAAGCTTGATTGAAAATATATTCATTCGCCTAACAATAAAGTTTGTGTTGGGATATAAAAGAGAACGTAAAAAATAGAAAGAGTATTTATCAGAAGTTGTTTGGTTGCAATTAAAAAGAGCTGCAACAGGAGCTATTAAATAGACTTACAATTAACCACTATTAGCTAAAAATAAGCAATTAAAAAGATTAGTGGATAAACATGTCCACTACGAACTGAACTAAACTAGCACTACTTATACTAACTAGGAACCAATTGACAGCTTTTGAAGCATTAATCAACACTCTCCCTTGCTTCAAAGCTTGTTACTCCCATCTGCAATCTGAGTACTCATGCTTCCCAACTGGAAGCGCTTTCGTTAGAATATCAGCAGCCTGTTCATTTGTGCCATAATGTTTCAAGACAATGCTTTCACTTGCTACCAGATCTCGTATGAAGTGGTACCAAATGTCAATATGCTTTGTCCTACTGTAAAATGTCAAATTTTTCGTCATTATAATAGTTGTTTTGTTGTCGCAGAAAATTTCAGTTGCAGCAGCCTGCTCCTGAAAGACATGAGCAAGCAACCTCCTTAGCCAAACCTTGACAGGATGATGTAGTAGCAGCAATATATTCTGCTTCAGACGATGAAAAGGCCACAATCTCTTGCTTCTTTGAACTCGAGGATATAACACCTGAACCAAGAGAGAACACATATCTAGAAGTACTTTTTCTGACATCCAAACACCCTGTATAATCACTATCAGTGAAACCAAACAATCTAAAATCTGATGTTTTGAAGTACCAAATTCCAAAATCAGTAGTTCCGACAACATACCGTAGAATTCGCTTTACAACTCCAAAATGATGCTTTGTTGGGTTATGCATGAATCTGGAAATCATACTAATAGAAAATGCTATGTCAGGCAGTGTGTGCGACAAATAGTTCAGACTACCAACTAGTCTTCTAAAACATCGAGCATCCGCCAAACCCGTACCATCATCAAATTTGAGTTTCTCATTTACATTATAGGTGTAGGAGTTATCTTACAACCCAACATATTAAATTTCCTATGAAGATCAGTTGCATATTTTCTTTGTGAGACAAAAATACCATCTAAACTTTGTTTAATCTCAAGACCAAAAAAATATTGCAACAATCCCAAGTCACATCATCTACATAAAGACACATCACCAAGAAATCAGTTTTACCTTGCTTCTTCACATAGAGAGTTGGCTCATTTTTGCTCCTTTCAAATTCATTTCCCAAGAGATAAGAGCCGATCTTGCTATACCATGCCCGTGGGGCTTGCTTTAGACCATATAAGGCCTTTTTCAACCTGTACACTTTACGTTCTTGTCCGCTCATAACAAAACCTTCAGGTTGAGAAACATAAAATTCTTCCTCTAGTTCTCCATTTAAGAAGACAGACTTAACATCAAATTGGTAAACTTGCCAAGAGAGTTAAGCAGCAAGAGTTAAGAGAGTTCTCACCGTTTCAAAGCGTGCAACAGGAGAGAATGTTTCATCAAAATCAACTCTTTGTTGTTGTGCATATCCTTTTGCAACAAGCTGAGCTTTGTGCTTCTGAACCGATCCATCAACAGAGTACTTGGTGTGATACACCCATTTCAGGCCAATAACATTCTTTCCTTCTGGTATATTAACTAATTCCCAGATTTTATTTTTTTCAACAGCTTTGATTTCTTCCATTATTGCTTGCTTCCACTCTTCTTTTTCAGTTACTTCTATATAATAAATGGGATCTGAAACAAGAAGAGACAAGTGACAATAAGTATATATATTGTTAGAGTATCTGGGATTTGGTTTTCTGTTTCTTATTGATCTTCTAAGTGGACTTGGCTCTGCTGAAGATTCTTCAATAAGTTCAGATGTTACTGGTGTCGACTTTTCAATAACAAGTGACTCGGGTGCATCATCAGGAACTAAAGAACTTGTTGGTCCTAAAGTAACTCCATCGTTTCAAGCCCAACTTCTTGCCTCATTGAACCTAACATCCCTGCTTACAATAAATTTTCCACTCTTCGGGTTATACAATTTATATGCTTTGGACTGAGGACTATAGCCCACAAGAATATATTTTTCTAATTTTACATCAAGTTTGAGATGAGATGGATAAGTATCCAAAGCATATGCTAAACAGCCAAAAACTTTTGGATGGCTTATTTGTGGCTTTCTGCCCTTCCGAGCTTCATATGGAGTTCGATTCATGACTGCCTTTGTTGGTGATATATTGAGAAGATACACCACCGTCGCCATAGCTTCTTCCCAAGATTTCATTGGAAGTTCTGCTTCTTTCATCATGGTTCGAGCCACTCCATTTTGCTTCGATGTGCGTGGTGTTGTCAACTCCCTATGAATACCATCTTTTTCACAAAATTCATCAAATTCTTTAGAAGTAAATTCACTGCCTCTATCCGAACAGGGAGCCTTTAAAGAACATCCACTTTGCTTCTCTACTAATGCCTTGAATTTTCTGAAATTCTCAAAGGTTTCAGATTTGAACTTCAAAAAATAAACCCAACTCATTTGACTATAATCATCAATAAACAACAAAAAATATCGATTTTCGCCTAAGGATTCAATACTCATCGGACCACAAACACCAGCGTGTATCAATTCAAGATAACTTGAAGCCCTCCAAGCCTTGTTTATAGGAAATGAGACTCTACTTTGCTTTCCGTAGATACACCCTTCACAGAAATCAAGACAATCAATTTTAGGTAGCCCAACAACCATATTCTTTTGACCCAACAATTTCAGTCCTTTAACATTCAGATGCCATAAACTAGTATCACTAGATTTCGCAACTAAAACAGAATTTTGCACACTAGAGACTTCTAAAGGAAACATATTATTTTTTGTCATGGAAATGGTTATAATATTTTGTCCAGATTTCTTATCATAAATCGTGCAACCATAATCATCAAATAAAATAGAGTAACCACCAGTTATCAATTGCCAAACATTAACAGATTATGAGCCAAATTAGGAACATACTGCACATCATGTAAGAGTTTTACATTACCCTGGATGATTTTGATAGCAATTGTATTTTTCCCTTCAACCTTCATTGGCTTGATGTCTCCAAGTCGGACCTCAGTTTTCTGGGATTCGTCGAGTTCTTTAAACAGTGACCTTATTCCAGACATATGGTTTGAGCACCTATTGTCCATGAACCACACTCCATTAGGATTATCATCGGTAGAAAATTGAGTATTTATCAGAAGTTGTTTGATTGCAATTAAAAAAAGCTGCAATATGGCCTATTAAATAGACTTACAATCAACCACTGTTAGCTAAAAATAAGCAACTAAAAAGATTAATGGATAGACATGCCTACTACTAACTGAACTAAACTAGCACTACTTTTACTAGCTAGGAACTAATAATTGACAGCTTTTGAAGCATTAATCAACAATTTGTAACTTCCATTAGTGTATATTCAGTGTATAACATAAATAGTCACACTGGTTAATTATACATTAATTAAACATTAACCATATATTGTTTTTAGCTAAGACTCATTCTATTCTTGTCTATGCCACTAAACATTACGACAAAGGAGGCTTTGATTATTAATTATCTAGCTTTCTGTTGTATCAAATAATCAACCAATTAGGTAGCTTCAATGTTATTTAATAGAGTTTAGTTATATGTATTTAAAAATTCAGAAACCAGATATAAACAATACCTACATTGCACTAGAAAAACCACTACTAAAAAAATTATAAAAAGAGATCAAAAAAAGAGACCTTATTAGGCCTCTATTTCTGTAAAAGAGACCTCAAAAGCAACCCCAACGGTAGGTCTCTAAAACATAGGTTGCTTTTTGTAAGAGACCTCGTGAGGTCACTAGAAAGCGACCTCACGAGGTCACTAAGTTATTTTTCAAAAGAAACCTCGTGAGGTCTCTAAATTATTTTTTAAATATGATTATTATTTTATAAAGGAGACCTCATAAGGTCGATATTTGGTTATTTTTTAAATTTTTTTAATTGAAATAGGGACCACATGAGGTCCCTATTATTTTTTAATGTTTTATTAAAATATTTTTTTAAAAAAAGAAAATGACCTCTTGAGGTCTCTTATTGGCGTCGTTGGAAAAAAAAATTGTAGACTAGAGACCACATGAGGTCACTTTTGTTAATATCATGAAAAATAAAAATGCAAAAAAGCGACCCCATGAGGTCTCTTTCCCCCCCCCCCCCCCCCCCAAAAAAAAAAAAAAATTGATAGTGAATAGCAGTTTTGTTTTTACAAATGTCAATCAAGCTCCAACAGCTCCCACCAATCAATCAAACTACAACAATACATGTACTAAATATCGTCCAATAAATACTATACGAAAATCAACATTAAAATACTTCAAAAATGAGTGAGAAAACCATAGAAGTCGTAAGTTATATATACAATTCTATTTCAGACTAGTTCAAAGATTCAAACACTTAATAATTCAAATAAACCACCACAAAGTACATAATTTAGATATCTACTGCAACACTAAACTTTAACGACGCCATGGTATGTTTGCCACATGATCATGATCATCGTCATCATTGTCGTGCTCCTCTGCCACGCCTCTCTATTGACCATCTCCAAAGGTTTTCTTCTTTCTTATGCATAGTCTTGAATGTATCAGCCTGAGTTATCAGCCCCCCCTCCCCCCGAGTTTTTTTTCCTGCAAATGAAATTAATTTAGTTATTAATCAAGAATAATTAAATAAAAGTAATTTAGATAGTTCACCAAGAATATTACTATTGAACAATTAGCTGAAAGAATTACATTAAGGATAATTTATCATTAAATTACAGCTACAACATAGAACAGAAACATAAGCACAGAACTTAGTGAATTTATAGACAAATAAAATTGAATTCCCAAGTTCAGTCAAGTACCTAATTTTTATCCTTACCATCTTTCATAGCTTTATCCATAACTACTATGTACTTTTTGTACTTCTTATGTTCCATTCACATTACTCCCTTTCACAGATATGAAATTGTTTAAATCAACACCAACATGATTTTCATTCACATCACCACATTTTTCATCCATAAATGTATCAAATTCCACAGCAAGAAACTTCATTTTTCTATCACCCAGTAACCCAAATTATCCAATAGGTACCATCACAAAAGAAAATGCATCCCCATTTTCTCTTAACAAGAGAAACAAAAAATGCATTGAAAAAGACATCATTTTACTTGAATTTCTTTCAAGCAGATCAGTTGCCTTGTAGTTCAACAGTCTTCCAACACTAAAGCCAATTTAACCACTCATTTGTATATATCATTAACAATCTTAGCATCACCATAAAGAGCAAGCTAAGACTCAAAAGTTTGAAATTTTACCAAAGCTCTCAAAATCAAATGCCAATTATTTTTGTTCTTCATATTGGATAGTTTTTAAGTAAAAGAAGATATATAGTAGTATGAAGTACCTGAAAGTAAAAAATGTACCCATTCTTGATCTTGATTTGGCTGGATTTAGAGAAGTTGTAACTTTGAATTTACATTGAATTCTAGTAAATTAGTATACTATTCTATATGTATAAAGTTTTCCCAGTTACTTATCTTGTTTTGAATCATTTGTCTGGTTTAATAGATCATAATAAAACAAAATTGTAGTTATTATATAATTGATGTTCTTGGCAACTACAGAAAAGAAAAGATTGGATAATATCTATATGGGTTGGAAATATATATATATATGAATCGTATAAACTAGTTACATCAAAGAAAACTACTGACATCATGTGTTATACATTTAATTGACACCAAAAATACTCAATTTAAAGAATTATTTTAGACCAGATTCCAAACATAAGAGACCATTCTATCATTTTCTCAACCTTAAAAATCTAAGTGATCGAGGTTGGCAACATCAGGTGTTATTTCATGCGACTTCTAAACAAGAAAGAAATAGGCCTAAGGAGAAACTTGAACAGAGCAATAAGCAGTTCCAGAGAGCAATGGTTTATCTATCTAAACCAACATATTCGAAATAATACCCGTGAAAAGCCTCCATACCAGAGAATACAAGCGACACAAGAAAAAGGTTTCTCTCTTTAAACCACTCCTTTATTCACTATTAACAACAAGAGCCCTAACTTCATTTTTATGAACACTATAATTCGTAAACAACTTCATGTGTTATTTGAATATACTTAGCTAGAACCATTATACAATAAGTTCGAGAAATGCAATAATCAAACAGATACCTAGAAAGCAATTTGGAAGTACTATCAACATGCTACTAATCTTTGTCCACCATCAATTCCACTCCAAAGTCATGATAAACAAAAAATATGACATTTAAGAATTCTCTTTTAATTATATGGTTATCTAGCTAGCCAATTAAGATGACTTCCTACCAGGGATAACAACATCAATTCATCATTACATGGAGAAGATGTCAAATGTAATCTAGGCAGCACAGTGAAGAAATTAGAACTCCATATTAAGTGTGGCGGAAGCTGTCCATTTTCAAGGGAAAAACTTGGCCAATGAAACTAATAGTTGGATATAGAATTCAAGGATGACAGATTGTGAGGGACCCATGGAGTGTGTGATATGTTGGGTCTCTATTTTTTGTGTTTGTTTCAGAAGCTAGAGGAGAAGAAAGCTGATGGCAGCAAGGTCATTTTTGGTCTGTAATGGTGGTGATCAAGAATTGATTTTTGTTTATGTCATGGGAAAAGGGTCACTCTGGTGGTTTATTTGTGGAAATTTACGACCAAAATAGATAGATGACGGGTCTTGTTTTATTGAGAGAGATGAGAAAAAAATTGAATGAGGGAAAAAATTCATGGCAGCTTATTTTCAATGCATTCACATGCTTAATGTATGTGATATCCATGCTATGTGCCACATCATACACATGTATCAAATAGGCAGATTTTCGTCATAGATCAAGTGTTCAATACGTTATAGGCTTAGTTCAGGTAGCTAGGTGAAAAATTCAGACAAATTTAAGCGTTTGTGTATGTATTTAGCCTTCATTAGGATACAGTTGATGAGTTGACAGTATTTGACTGTCAAAGAATTTTCTACATTTACTAATTCTCTTCATTTTTGAAAAGACATTTCACTATCACTTAAAGATCCACGGGAATAAATTAATAGCTTTTTTAATGGCAAACAACAACAACATACCCAGCGTAATTTCACAAAATGGATGTGGGGAGGGTAGAGTGTGTAGCATTTTTTTATCAGTAGAAAATCAAATCAAGTATTTCTTAATGGACTAGAAACTGTTAAGGCCAATCTTTCACACTTCAAATCAATTAGAAGGTGTCATAATCTATTAACATCAGATAACCTTAAATTAAGAGACCTCCTCTGAATTAAGACACAAGCATAACACTTATGACCACGGGCATGGCTATAAACAAAGCACTCCTATCTACTAGCAAGAACGCGCTCCCGCCTACTAACCCTCTACCCTAATTCGCATCCTCCATACCTTAATATCTAGGGTCATGTCCTCCATAAGTTATAACTACTCCATATCACTTCTAATCACCTCCTTCTAATATTTCTTCGGTTCATCTACCCAGCCTGAAACCATACCTAGCCAATCTCTCGCACCTTTGAACTGGGGCATCCATGCACCTCCTCCTCACATTCTTGAACCATCTCAACCTCACTTTCCGCATCTTGAAAATCCCTAAAACTAAGATTTCTCTAAATCCCATTGAGAATCCCTAATCAAACTAATTGGCGTTGACATATGAATCCCCAAAGTCCATTCTGCTCCATCAGGGCCTGTTTTTTCTTCAGCACTTAACAATTAATCTTTTGAGAAAAATTAGACGTACCTTAAACTATGAATTCTATAAATCCCACATCCTACAACATGTGAATTTTACCAACAATAACTAACTGACTAAATTCTTTAGCACTTAACAATTAATCTTTGGAGAACAATTAGACGTACCTTAAACTATGAATTCTATAAATCCCATACCCTACAAAATGTGAATTTACCAATAATAACTAACTGACTAAACCATAATTCAAACTAGCTCATATATCCTATATGGATACTTTGCTTTCACTGTGTTTTGTCCTCTGCTAAATCCATCCTAGAACACCATAAATCACTAATACCAAACAAACTTAAGCAGTGGAAAGAAAACCATCTTAATTTCACTTAATGTGAGCTCACCAAAAACTACTCCCTAGTCCCCCCGTCTTAATTTGTTTAGCCTACTTAGACTATATTGATATTTTGCTAAATCCACAGTAGAAAATCCTAAATCACTAATATCAAACAAATTGAAGCAACTGGTACAAATCATCTAAAATTTTAACCTAATACTCATAACCTAAATAATCAAGAACACCATTAATAATATCGAATCGATAGCTTCACTAGAAAGCTCAAAATAATAGATAAATCAACGCCAAAAAACTAGAAATTAAAGTAACAAGTCACACAATGCAGATAGAAAGGAAAAATATTAAACTTACCGCACTCCTTGGTAGATCGATGCAATGGTGATTTGGCTGATTTGAGCGATTTCGGCAAAAGGATTTTGTCAAAGAAGGAGGGAGGTAGGCTTGACAATTGAATTGTGTTACTAAATGAGTGTTGGAGTTTGTATTTTTTTTATTAAATATAAAAGAAAAAATTGTATTTAAAAAAAAAATTTGACCACTTTGACCAAAATAAAGAGACGTCATGAGGTGACTATTTATAATTTTTTTTAATATAATTTTAAATATTTAGGCTTTAACTTATTTCAGAATTTATTTTCGATCTCATAAAATCACTATTATTATTTTACGTATTTTTCTTTATTATTAACTGACCCCATGAGGTCTCTTTTCTAAAAGAATTTTTTAAAAAAAAAAAATTAAGGTAATAAGCGACCTTATGAGGTCTCTTATTTTTGACCTATTTTTGAGGTCTCTTACGTGTTTTTTTATAACTTTTTTAGCAGTGAATAAAAATATTAATAAATGCTAAGGAGTTATATTTTAGATAAGTTTAACAGGTCAATTAATTGAATTAGCAAATAGCAATGACAAGTTGTGTTGGGCAACCACTCCTAGTAGTCGGCAAAGTTGATTTAGCACGTAGCTTTTTCCTACCAAAAAGAAGAAAGTAAAAAAAAAAAGATTTAGCACGTATGAATGTTGAATGTAGTTTAAAACTTTTAATTGTTTTGTTTGATGAAGTGTAGTAGAAACGCGAGAAATTTTAGAAAAAGTAAAAAAATATTATAGAATTTATTTATGCTTTGGATGAAAAATTATACGTCAAAGTTGTTCTCTAAATCAATCTGAACGGCATAAACTCATTAATAAAAGGACATCGAGCCTCTTAATATGTTCATCAAGGTCCCGAGCAGAACAACATGGACCTCAGTCCCATACAGTTGGTGGAAAGGTATAAGAGGGATGTCGTTGAGCATGTGGCTAAATGCTTAGTGTGTCGGTTGGTTAAGGCTGAGCACCAAAGACCAACAGGATCTTACGATCAGTTTAGATGCCATATTAAAAGTAGGACGAGCAATAAGTATGATGTGTATAAGTTGATTCAAACATGAAATAACAACACTATCGGCCACCTTCAACAACAATAACTTTAGTATAATTTCACAAGTAAATTTGATGAGATAAGAAAGTATAATAAATGCTCTATTGGACCCCTGTACTATTTCAGTTTTGTAAGGTGGACACTTCTACTTATATGTTTGTCATCTGGATCAATGAACCCATCAAAAAGCAACATTTCGCACTCTTTGACCGTTGACCTTGCCTATGTGGCAAGGTTATGGTGACTAGGACAAAGAGAGTGTAACCACTCGCCTAGGGGTGCGAGTGAGGTCAATTTTTGACCAATTTTACATTAAAATAATTAAAATAATAATAATTATAATAATATTAAAAAAAAATAAAAAAAGGATCCTTTTTTCCCTCCATCTTTTTAAATTTAAAAATATTTTTAAAAATTTAAAAATTATTTTAAAATATAGTTAAAAATTTAAAAATTATTTTAAAATAATTTAAAAATATTTTTAATTTTAAAAAAATAAAAATATTTTTAAAAATTTTAAAAATATTAAAAAAAGATCCTTGTTTCCCCTCCATCTTTTTTAATTTAAAAATATTTTTAGAAAAATTTAAAAATCATTTTTAAAATACTTTAAAAATTAAAAAAAGAAAAAAATTTCCCTCCCCACCCCAACCCAGCCCGTCCCCGCCCCCACACCCCACCCAGCCCGTCCCCACCCTCACATCCCCCAGCTCCTCCTTTTTTGCCTCCATCATTTTTAATTTAAAAATATTTTTAAAAATTTAAAAATAATAAATTTAAAATTTTTTTCCTACCCCCCTCCCTACCCTACCCAGCCTCCCCCCCCCCCCCCCCCCCTATCCTCCCCTCCCCCCCCTCCCCCCCCCACTCCTCTCCCCCAGCCCTCCACCCCACCCTATCCCGTCCCCAGCCCACCCAACCCCATGGAACTCCTCCCCCTTCCTCAGCCCACCCAGCCTATCCCCATCCCACCCAGCCCCATGCAACCCCTTCCCCAGCCCCCACCTCACCCATCCCCCTTCCTCTAACCCCCACCCCACCCTCAGCCCATACCCCACCTAGCCCCACGCAAATATGCAAATCATATTTAAATTAATAAATTATTTAAGTAAAATTTATTTAAATTAGGTAAGAATTTTAAATTTGATAAATAAATTAATTTAAAATTTAATTAATTTAAATAAATTAATTAGAGAAGAATTTTAATTAATTATTTTTTACTGATTTAAATTTAAAATTTAAGTTAATTAGTTAAATGAATTTTAATGTAATACTTTTTTCATTTATTTTTTTATTTTTTATTTTAAAAATAATTATTCAAATTTTTCAAATTTTAAAAGTATGATTATTCAAATTTTTCTACAATTTATAAATTTTTCTTATTTAATTAAATTAATTTTAATATTTAATTTGTTATGTAGCATTTTAAAAATGACTTGAAATTTAATGTAATACTTTTTCTATTTTCTTAATTTTTTAAAATGACGTGGTAGATGACGTGACGCGTGTCAGATGACATGGCACACGTGGCAGTTGATGTGGCAGCTGACATGGGAGAGTATTACATTATCAAAAAAAAAATTAAAATGTAGCTTTTTCGTGAATTCAGGGATCCAGATGATAAACATGTAAGTAGAATTGTTCAACTTATAAAACTGACATAATACAGAGTTCAAATATAGCATTTTGCCTATCTTTATTGGATAAAAAAAAGGGTAATTTCCAAACTAACACTAGATAACTTTTTGTTTGTCAGAATTTAGAATGACAATGTAAACGTGTGGTTTTGCCCCGTCAGATTTATCTATTTTTGACAATAGTCAAAAATTCAATCCTTACCCTTTATCAAACCACTTTCTTGAACCCTTCCCCCCACCGACGCCCAAACCCCCCCAACCCACCCACCCCACCCCATCTATAAATACACCTCTAAATATGACAAATCCAAAATTCCAAATCACTAAAATCAGCAAACTTAAGATTTCTTTTCGTTCATAAAAATTTTAGATGGAGAAAGAAAAACCAACCAAGCCAAAGAAAAACATGATCTTGAAATTCTTACCAAAAGCAGCAACAGCAACTGTTATATTCCAAAATCACCCTTTTAGTCCAGGCAGAGAAAAAAGACTTCATCATCATAATAATCACAAAGGATTTTCTGGTCCAATTATATCAATAATCCCAGCTGAAGCAAGAAACAGAAAATCAAACAACGTTACAAATCAAGAACCAACTTCACCAAAAGTGTCTTGCATTGGCCAAATCAAACAAAGGAAGAACAAGACTACAAAGATGAAAAAAGAAAAAGCCACCAACACCAAAATACCACTAGAGAAAATTCCCAGTAAAACGAAATCATCAAAATACAATTTCAGAAATATATTCCAAAGGGCCAGAAAATTTGATGTTGATGATAATACAAGTATTGCTAGTGAAGTTGTACCAAATAGTGCACCTTGTTTGGGTCACATGAGAAAATTTGCTAGTGGAAGGGAGGGTAATTTATCAAATTTTGATTGGAAAAATGTACAAATTACACCTGAAGATCGTAGAAAATATTATTCTGATGATGATAGAGAAGATTATACTGATGGAGATGAAGAAGATGAAGAGGTAATTATTCCTTTTTCAGCTCCAATTTTAGTAGGAAGAGATAATAGACCAAATTTTCCATCGGAGCCAAAGAAGGAAATTAATTTATGGAAAAGAAGAACTATGACAAAACCAAATCCTCTTCAATTGAAAAAATAAGTTTGTTTAAGTTGATTTGATGTACTTGATTATCATGGTGTACATAAACTATGTTGCTTGAATCCATGAAGAAAATATATAGAGGTATCCGTATCAAATCCTGCGAAAAATTAAATCTTGGATCTGACACGGGTGCTACGGTTTTTTTTGGAGAATTGATCAAGTGATATAGTTTCGTTTTACATGTGTAATTTTCTTGAACTCATGTAAATATTCATGTTACGATTAAAGCTGTTCTTTTCACTGTTGTTCTTGATTTATTTCAGTTTATAATTAGTTTACTTGTAAACTAAGTTGTTTGAATCTTTCAAAAAGAGTAGATGTGCCCCTTTTTAATCTTGAATAAATTGAATTTGAAGAATTCGAGTAAAATAAGGTGGTAACTTGAACTCGTATTTCTATTTAGTTTTACATGTGTATTTTCATGAATTCCTGGTTATATTCACGTTAGAAATTTAAATTTTTTTTATGATACTCGTCGCCACGTTCTTGATCCATAATTAGAACAAAAAGTCCGCCTAATAATTAACCCGTTTGGCCATAGATTTTCTAAGTATTTTTTTAGAAAAAATTTATCAAATATTGTTTAGTCATACAATTTGATATTATTAGGTAAATATTTTTGACAAATAATTTAAATTTTTAAATATTAGAAAAAGAAAATTAGTATTTGAGCTAAATTTCATTTTTAATACAAAAATTAGTTAAGATAAAATATGTTTTCCAAATATTATGCAAAATACATGATGAAATTCACTCAAATTTTAATCCGTTTGTAAAAAATATTTGGGAAACCCTACTAAGGGAAAATCATTTCTACTAGAAAAGGATAAAAGAGAATAAGTTATTTTGATCAAACACGTAATTGATATTTTCTTTTTTGGTACACACAACACACACGTAATTGATATAATGATCCGTTCACGTCTAACCTACAGATTTGGTTTGGTGGCAACTATTAAGATGCAGTTCTTGTATAGGGCCGTCCAAATAAGCTGCCAAAATTGAATTTTGACCATAGTTTCCAAAGATATTTCTCATTTTATTTAATGTTGTCTAGATAATTTGTTGAGCATATTTTTCAAATTTTATTTTTTTTGTTTTGTGTGGAGAATGCAATTTTTCCACGTTTGAAAATATACATTTATATGTAATTTCTAACCTTTTATTTTAAAAAATCCTTGATTGTGTTGGTAATATATTTTTTACCTAGTAGATCATGTACTGTTGCACTTGCCACTAACGCAATCTCGATGAAAGAAAAAGGGTAGATTTCTATTTTTGACATGAACATCCTTTTTCTTGGAATTAATTTACTTGGATAAAATATTTAAAGTTGTAGACAGTAAAATCCTTTGGCAGTCCAAGATTGATAATGATCTCATGTATGAATTGGGTGCAATGTGGTTTTCCCTAGAATTACCTTTACTAGATTCACATTTGCCCATAAAATTAAGTATAACTAACATAAATACTAACCCTTTTAACAGTAATTACACTCTTTTTTACTTTTTTAATTACTCTCTTCGTCCAAAATTATTCGTCCCAAATTGAGGTGACACATTGATTAAGAAAAATAATAAATAACATGGCTAGTTTATCATGGTACCCCTATTAAATGATATTAACATTTTAATTTAAAGAAAAAGTAATTAATGCAAAGGGTAAAACATGGGGAAAATTTTTTTTGTCTCTTTTTGATTGATGAAAAAAGACAAGTAAAATGGGACATTAAATTAGGAAATTTTGGACGGGTAATTTGGGACGGAGGGAGTACTTTACTCTCTCTCCTTTTAATATACATAACATAGACGAAATATACATAACATTCTGTGTATATGTTGGGATTTTTGTAATATGTTTAGAAAGTTGAATTTTTTGTAATATTAAAAACATAAATTGTGTATTTATGTAATTTTTAGTAAAATAATTAATAGAATGTGCCTTTTCGTAAGGTCAAAAATTTTAAAATACGAATTACTTTTATCCATATTTGCATTCAGAACTTAATGATCCGATTAAGAACGTCCACTATAGAGAGTTTAAGCACATCAAACAAACGTTGAGATTAAATTCAAAATCATCGATTAATAATAGAATAATTTTTAGCATTCTATCACATCTCGTAAAAGGTTAATACTGTGGAGTTGATAGTTATAACTTACATATACCAAAGAAAAAGACTTGTTATAATGTTGTATAAAGTCAATAACAATCTAATTGCAGCAAAATTTCGTAAGCATGTTACGTAACGGGAACTACTAGACAAAATTGTATAAATTGCGAGGAGCATCATATAAATTATCAAAATATACAAGAAGCGTATGCATTATATTTTTTTTTAAAAAAAGTTGAACCTTATATATACGTAATGCAACGTGGAAGCAGCTACTACAGTGAAACTACAATTTAATTGTTGCTTCTGATGTACAATTCCACTTGATTTTTAAATACTTAATAAATTAGGGGAAAAGAAAATACTCCCTTCGTTTAAAAAAGAATGACCTACTTTGACTCGGCATAAAATTTAAAAAAATAAAGAAGATTTTTGAATCTTGTGGCCTTAAATTAAAGTTGTGTCAAATGTACTAAAATGTCCTTTGATCTTATAGTTCTAAACATGTCATGTGGAAAGTTGAAATTAAAGTATTGCAAAAAAAGAAAAGAAATCATTCTTTTTGAAACGCACTAAAAAAAAGTTGGTCATTCTCTTTTAAACGGAGGAGTACTCAGTAGGTGACTGTTTACGTTTACCTGGCTGCAACTCCTAAATAATTAAAAGTTGTAATTATAAAACCCCGAGTGGCATTGACCTACTACAAGATGGGAATTTAATACTACATCTGAAGAGCTGTACTTTCAAGTGACAACTCTTTAATTTCATGAGAATACGTTTGTTGGGGCAGATCTATTGTTATATTATAGAAAATTAGTGAACTAATGAAGAAAAAATTGAGAAATTTTTGAGTGTGTTTTATTAATGTAATTGTGTCCTATTTATGCTTAATACAATGTACTAATTTATAAATAAAAATAATTATGTGCTACCTTATCTCCAATGTAATTAATTATGTATACCTATACAATTTCTGGAAGGATTTGTGACTTTGTACAATTATAATAACAAAACTATGTAGAGTATATTATGACTATGAACTTGTGGATTGTTGAGTTGAATGGGTCGACGTGAATGCTTGGCCCAATTCTTTTATTTATACTGGCCTGATTCATTTACTTGTTTGGAATTCTTGTGGGCGACATTTTTCATTTCTTCTTGAGATGAAATCACCATTGCCTAACAATTAGGAGTGATGTGAAGGTCCAGATAAGGGCAGCGAGTTGAGAGGAGGCTGGAACAAAAGAAAGAGAGATTATACTGGAAGTTAGAATGTATCACCGCTTGGTTGTCGGAGTGAAAGAGATAGGGGTACACCTAAGTCATGAAGACGATTTAGCCAGGTGAATTTTGCAACCATACGCCTCATGAAATAATACTCCAAAATTCTTGGAATTTCCAAGAGATGGGAGATCCTCCAAAATTCATGTACAAGTCACTGACGAAACCCAATGAGCTATAGTGTCGTAAAAATATGAAAGTTCACAATCTCATCATTCCTATCAGCTTGCCGTTAAAGTGAAGTAAAAGAAACTCGAAGAATGGATTTTCTTTCTTGATATCATATAAAAAATTAATGAACTAATAAAGAGAAAATTGAGAAATTTCTGAGATGAATTTTCAAGAAAGCTTTGATACCATATAGAAAATTAGTGAACTAATGAAGAGAAAATTAAGAAATTTTTGAGTGTTTTTCATTGATGTAACTATGTCCTATTTATGCTTAATACAATGTACTAATTTGTAAATAAAAATAATTACTAACTATCTTATCTCCAATATAACTAATTATATACACCTATACAATTTATAGAAGGATCTATCTATGAAAAGAAAATACTATGCTATGTACAATTATAAAGATAAAACTATGTAAAGTGTATTCATGTTATGAAGTTGAGGGTTGTTGAACTAAATGAATCGCGTAAATGCTTGGCCAGTGTGATATTGGACCCAATTCTTTCATTTACTCTGGTCTGATCCATTTGCTTGTTTGAAATAAATCAAGAAGTTTTCGAAATCTTGTTGAAACACTTTGCATTTTCTCTTTCCTCCTTGAGATGAACATCTCCAGTTAGTTATGAATTAATATGAATTAGTACTTTTACACAAAATATCTATTTTTTTAAAAAAAAATTATTACATATTTATAAATATTTAATTATAAATTTCATTATTATTATTATTATTATTATTATTATTATTATTATTATTATTATTATAGGAATTAAATATGTGACGAACTAGTGACAGCTCTTTCTTTAGTTTCATGTTCATTATTATTTTCTAGGACGGACTTATAATAATAGTTACAGATTCACGTGAATCATTAATTCTGCACGAAATATTTTATACATAAATTGACGAACTCATCACATACTTAATCGTGAGTCTTGTTATTAATTACTAGATAGCATAGTACTTTCCTGTTTTATAATAGTTGGCCTTTTTTTTTAAATATATTTATTTCAATTTAGTTGTCTTTTTTATGAAATCAAGAGAATATTATTATATTCTTTCAATCCCAATTCATTCATTAAATGACTAAACAAAGTGTATATACTTAAATTTATATTTTAAAACATAATTAATAAAATTAATTTAGTAAAACAAATCGATAAATAAAAGTTTTCTTGAAAGGAGTGTGAAATAAAAAAAGGCCAACTATTTTAAAACATAGAAAATATATATTAATTTAGAATCTTTATAAAATAGCAAAGGTTTTAAATTGTTAATCTCTCTATGATATTAGGAAATGGAGGAAGAACACCAAAATACAATCCCAATTTTATGGGAGAACATTGGGATAGGAGGAAAATGGATCTCGAAATAATATAGCACAAAGTTTTCCTCTCTCGTTAACTGATCAAGATATTAGTCGAGTGTCTATTGAAAATAATTTTTTTGTTTCTAAGATAGATGTAAGGTTCGCATATGTTATGTCCTTTTTAGATTTCACTTTGTGAGATCAGAGGCGAAGCAAAGATTTCAACTAACGGGGTTCAATATTCGAAGAAAATCTAGCCGAAGGAGGTTCAACACCTACTATAGATGCACAAAAATAATTTTAACCATGTATAAATGGTGTATTTTTCCGTCGAAAGGGGTTCGGCCGAACCCCCAACAAGGCCTGGCTCCGCCCCTGTGTGAGATTATATTATTAAGTACTAGTAAGTTGACAAGATTCAATAATTTTAACTTAAATTTTATATTTATATTAACAGAATTATTTAATATATATAGATAATAAAATTAATGGTTCAGAATTCAAATATTATAAGTCATGAATTCACATATGATCAAAATTCCGACAAATCAACCTTTGATCTAGATTTAAGAATTTCCCAAGTACTCCTAGAAGTGAATGAGATTTAATTGATTTTGGTGTAAGAATTGAAGGATGAATATTAATTACAGCCAATGACCGTAAAAATATAGGAGGTCTCGAACTTTAGACTTTCGTTTGACTCATGGGAAAACTTTTAAGG
>NC_061114.1:229931113-229977577 GCF_002878395.1 Capsicum annuum | reverse complement strand
AAATTCGTGTCAGAATAATGTTAGCGTGTTTTGATTTGAAAACATGAATGCAGAATTCATAGAAGACAAAAATAGATAGGAGAACCTTAAATTTCATTATTTACATCATGAATAATACTCCTACTAAACTATAAATCATTGTTATTGTGTACGAATGTTCTTACTAAATCAAATAGTTGATGAACAGAGAAGAAGAAGAACGTTGATTTATTTCAATTTAATTGTATTTTTTATGAAATCAAGAAAATATTATTATATTCTTGCAATCCCAACTCATTTATTAAATGACTAAACAAAATATATATGCTTAAATTTATATTTTAAAGTATAATTAATAAAATTAATTTGGTAAAATAAATCTCTAATAATTTTTTTTTTGAAAGAAGTGTCAAATAAAAAAAGATGAACAATTTTAAAATAAAAGAAAATGGGAGGAAAATGGATGTCGAAATAATATAGCACAAAGTTTATAAGAATTCTCCTTTTGACCCGCTTCAATAATTTTCTTTGACCATTTATTACAGTTTTCCTCTCAGACGGCGAAACTGGAAACAATGGTGGGAACTTCACGGGGCAGTACTCGAAGCAGAGCTTCGAAATCTTCCACCGAAAATTCCCCAATCCGTAAACCAAATCAAATGCTACGGAAGGATAAAACAAGAGATCGCAGCTTAATTCGCATTTTCAGCGTGAACATCAAGTTCCTTTTAGGGTTCGGAATTATTGCCTTTGCGATCTCACTCTTTTTCATTAATTCACTCATTAAACCCATGGAGAAACCTCAAAAACCAAGAGTCATCGCTCCACTTCCAGCTCCAAAATTAATGGATCTTCCAATGTTTCAAGGAGATCATAGAGAGAGCTTGTACTGGGGTACTTACAGGCCTCAGGTATATTTTGGAGTTCGTGCAAGGACTCCGCAATCACTAGTTGCTGGCTTAATGTGGCTTGGAGTCAAGAATGGGAGGTATTTCATGCGTCATGTATGCCAAGATTCGGATGAGTTGAAACAGTATGGCTGGACTAGTCATAATGGACGGGATTATGGACATCAGTTTCTGATTGAACAGAAAATGACCTTGACAACTCATTTTCTGAAATCCAAGGATCGTGGTAGTGGCTATGGTGGAGACTGGGCTGTTCGAATTGGAGTGCAGAGCGATGAATCTATGTCTGATGAGGAAATGTTAAACACCGCGCACTTATTTTTCTATGTGGCTGATGAAAGTGGGAAAGGTCTTACTTTGGGTAGTGGAGTCTCGGATATCCATGGTGATTCTATCTTGGCTTCAGGATCACGTAGTGACATTGGAAACTGGCAGCTCCATTTATTTTCAGAGGATGTTTCTGGAGTACATTATTCAGGCTTCAAGACACCTCACATTCACAATCTATCTGATGTTGTCCAGGCAAATTTGGCAGTCCAAGCAAGAAAATTTGGCCATTTGCTGCTTTCGGACTTATCTGATGATTCTCCCAACATTTTAGTATTTCAGATCTCTGCTAGGATTCCTCTCAAAGCAGACATTGTTTTACTTTCTGGAACCAGTGCTCGTGATTCAAGAGTTGAAGAACGGGCTAGCAGGCTGAAAGGTACGTCGCTGACTAGTTTACTCTCTGAGAAACAAAATGAGTTTGACAATAAATTTAAAAAAAGCTTTAGCCTATCTGATGAGCTTGGTTTGGATCCTGTGACTGTTGGTAAGGCTGCTCTTGGAAACATGTTGGGTGGGATTGGCTACTTCTTTGGCCAGTCAAAGATTTCGCTTCCATCAACTTCCACACTTAATGCAGGAGATAATTCTGTCTTATACTGGCCTGCTGAGCTATATACAGCAGTTCCAAGTCGGCCCTTCTTCCCAAGGGGCTTCCTATGGGACGAAGGTTTTCATCAACTGCTAATCTGGCGTTGGGATATATACATTAGCTTGGATATCATTGGACATTGGCTAGATCTGATGAATATTGATGGATGGATTCCGCGCGAGCTAATCTTAGGTGCTGAAGCCTTGAGTAAGGTCCCAGAAGAATTTGTTCTTCAGCATCCAACTAATGGAAATCCACCGACACTGTTTTTGACCTTGCGTGATCTGATCTCCAAGCTGAAGAAAGAAAAGTTTGCTGCTACGGAGACCAGGGATATCTCTGTCTTCTTGGACCGGGCATTTGTCCGCCTTGAAGCATGGTTCAAATGGTTTAACACAACTCAGGCTGGAAAGGAAAGGGGTAGCTATTACTGGCATGGAAGAGATACTTCAACAACCCGTGAACTAAATCCTAAGACCTTATCTTCTGGACTGGATGATTATCCACGTGCATCTCATCCAAATGGAGATGAACGTCACGTGGATCTTAGATGCTGGATGCATCTTGCAGCAGATTCCATGCACTCAATAGCAGAGCTTCTGAAGATGGATAAAGATATCCAACAGGAGTATAGTTTGACTGCAAAGCTGCTCTCAGATTTTGAAGTTCTGAACCAGATGCACTTAGACGCTGCTAATGGAGCTTATTGTGATTATGGAAATCATACGGAAAAGGTTCAACTAACTTGGAAAATAGTGGAGACTGACCCAAAGCGAGAGTTGTTACGACAAGTCCTAGAAAAACCTGTTCTACAACTTGTTCCTCATCTTGGTTACGTTAGCCTTTTCCCATTTATCCTCAGGCTTATTCCACCTGACTCATGGATACTCGAGAGTCAGCTTGAATTCATCTCCAATAGGAGCATTTTGTGGACCGATTTTGGGCTTAGATCCCTATCCAAAACAAGCTCCATGTACATGAAACGGAATACAGAGCACGATCCTCCATATTGGAGAGGGCCAATATGGATACCGTTGAACTATTTGATTGTTTCGTCTCTTCATCACTACTCTCAAGAGTCTGGACCATACAGAGAAAGAGCCAAAACCATCTACAATGAATTGAGGAGCAACTTGATAAGAAATATAGTTGGGAACTATAAGCGGACAGGGTACCTGTGGGAACAATATGATCAGAAGAAAGGAAAAGGAAAAGGCGCACGCCTGTTTACTGGATGGACAGCAACTGTGCTATTGATCATGGCAGAAGCTTACCCTGAAGTTTAGTATACATCTATCATGGCAGAAGCTTATCATGAAGTTTTTTTTATATAATTTACCCATCTCCAAAAAAATGCATGTATTTGAAGGAACTTTGATTCCCTTAAAAGTGTTAGGTTGAGATACTGCCAATGTGAAACTGGGACGAGCAATACTTGCCATGGATTTCGTTAATCTTACATAGTTTTCCTCTCTCGTTTAACTGATTAGGATACTTGTCGAGCGATTATCGAAAACATTTTTTTTGTTTCATGTAAGATTTGCATCATCTCTAGATTTATATTATTAAGTATTGTCAGTAAATTGACAGAGTTCAATAATTTTAACTTAAATTTTGTATTTATATTAACGGAATTATTTAATATACTATGTAGATAATATATTCTAAACTTCGGGAGAGAAAAATTAATGATTCAGAATTCAAATATTATAAGTCCTTAATTCATATATGATCAAAATCCCAACAAATCAACCTTTGATCTAGATTTAAGAATTTCCCAAGTACTTCTAGAAGTGAATGAGATTTAATTAATTTTGGTGTAAGAATCGAAGGATGAATTTAATTACACCCAATGAAACGTAAAAATATAGGAGGTCTCGAACTTTAGACTTTCGTTTTAATTTGACTCATGGAAAGTCTATTAATGGTGGATCTACACTATGGTCCGGGGTTTCATCCGAACCCCCTTCGGCGGAAAATTATGTTATATATACATGATTTAAAATATTTTTTATGTATATATATATTACATGTTGAATCCCCTTCGATTAGTTTTTATATACACCTATGAACACCCTAAGCGAAAATCCTGGATCCATCACTGTCGCTTATAGTTGTACGTTAATAAGTAAAACACACAAATCATAAATAAAAATATAAGGAGGATTTCCTTTAATTAATTAATTACTCCTTCCGTTTCATGTAAATTACTCACTAACAGTTCTTGTTCCTCTTCAATTAATATGATTTGAGTAAAATGACTCAATTTTCTTAATTACTACCTTGGAGTTAGAAGTTACATGTTCATTAAATTGCAAGATTTATACGTCATGTAACCTTCACTTACCATCACAAAGAAATAACTATGTCAAGTGGAAACACAAAAAATAACGTTGTTATTCTAATTTGCTTCATTTCACTTGTTATTTCATGTTTTTTGAGGTTTGTAATGCTACAAAGTACATAAAATTTCCACCACCTCTTAATGTTGGGACCAAAAAACAACCTAAAATTCCAGCAAATCCTTATACTAAAGGGTGCAGTCCTTCAACTCGTTGTCGTGGTGGTAAGTCGAACCGCGCTCGAGTGATGGCCCTTAACTCGTCTCTGCTCTTGGGTTCTAGCCATGAAAAACAAGTGTTATAGTAATATATTTTCAATATTTTGTACTATCGAGTTTAACAATTTTTTCTTTTATCAGTAGTATATATATGATGAAACACTTCATTCGTATGTAACAATGCTCAATGTAATATTTACCACGGACAAAATGGTCCTAACTAAACGCCGTTTGACTTTAAAATTCTGAATCCATCACTATTTTTTTTTTTTAAAGTTTTAACTAAACCACAAATTGTTTTGAGAAGAGGGAATAACAAGTATTATTTCTGTCCATATTTCTATGGAATTCCTCAAATTACGTACTACCTTAGGCTATTTACATATTATTGCAATCGAAACATTACCATTAATAGTAATGAACTTTTAATCTCTATATCCCACAAAAACATAACAACCAACAAATGGCTTCAACAAGTAGAAACGTAAACACTAATATTATTGTTGTTCTTTGCTTCGTTTTACTTATCGCATTTTCAAGCTCCGCTAATGAGATTTCAGACAGAAAGACGAAATTTATAAAATTTCCAACAAGTCCAAATATTGGAGCTGAAAATACAAAAACTCCAGCTAACGAGTATCATAGAGGTTGCAGTCCTCTAACTCGATGTCGCGGCGATACAACTGACCAACCCTAAAAAAGTCCGATCCAAAGTATTTAAGTTAAGTTTTTATATACGTCGAAAATGTAAAGAGCAATTTTGCTTTCGATACATGTTTATATGTTATATTTATCATTTACTGAAAGAGTTTTGTATCAATCAACACTTATTAATAAAGTTTTTTGCAATTACCTTTTAAATGATCCGATCATGTGTTACAACAAATGGTTTCTCAATGAGCCAAATCTCAACAAATTAGTGCCAATTGTATATATGAAATAAGCATGAGGAATAAATCATTTTTTCTTCTATTGATAATAAATCATTTTCCTGGTAACATTCACATTCCCATAACCAAATTGGGTCAATCAACCAATTTCGAGGTATGTTTCACTTATTATGAAAAGAAATTCAAATTTGCGCTTCTTATTCGTAAATATGAAAATGACAGAAGCGGATCATTCAAGATATAATTCAAATTTTACATGGAAAAATTCAGACACTTTATATAATGCCTTTACGTATTTTGAGTATCCGAGATCACCACCAAAGGATGTGGTGCAGTGGATGGGGTTGCTCCTCCCTTAACTAGAGGTCTCGAATCGAGTGCTGGGCATGGAAAAATCCTTGGTAGGGAGCGCTTCCTCCGAATGGGCCCTACGCGACGTGAATCTGAATTAGTCGGGCTCCGATGAAAGTATTGGATACCGAATGTGAAACCAAAAAAAAAATTATCCAAGATCAACAATAAAGTGATTATACCAAAATAATAGAATCATAAAAAGGCACCATGTCATGATCAACTACTAATATCGAAGTAAATTTCATTACTATTAATATTGAATCGGGCTTCAGTGCAGGTACTGAACACCGAATGAAAAATCTAAATTTTTTTTTAATCCGAGATCAACAATAAAGTAATTATTCCAACATAATAGAATCATAAAAAGGGCATCATGTCATGATCAACTACTAGTATCGTAGTAAATTTCATTACTAAGTGTGTCATGTGCTAGTAAGCAATGAATTGGCTCTAATCCAATACCACTAAAATATCTGATTTAAGCCAAAAAGATTGAATGCCCAAGTAAATCAAACCATCATCTCCTTTTTTGTTTGAGAGATAAGTATTCAGTAATTCTGAATTATCACCAAAGTTACTACCACATACTGTAGTTTCACAAGAGTTTTATTATCCTTCAAATTTAATTTTAGCATATTTTTATCACTCTTTTATGCTGATGTGACACCTTTATTACATAAAATGGAGTCCACGTTAACTAAAAGATTGACAAAAGTTGTCACATCAGCTAAAAAAATTGACAAAAATACGCTAAGATTTAGTTCAGGAAAGTCATAGGACCGCCGTGAAATTGGAGTGTGTCTTAGCAAATTTGATCATAATTCAGGGATACTAGATGCTTTACTCTTTGTTTGATAAATTATGTGGAGTAGAAAATATCGTCATATGCCAGACGTAAGTAATGCTTAAAATAATTATCATTTACAATCAAGGTTTAGATTAAATAGCTAAATGTATATTTACGATGTATTTGTATATGTATGTATTTTGGGGCTCACATAGGTGTGTATTTATATACAAAGCTAATTTTGGAACTCCCAAACAAATCTCTAAAGGTTTACATTTATATGCAAAATAAACTACGAAGCTCAAATAAAAATCTTTAAAGCGAATTATTTATATATATAGAATCTCTAATTTATATTTTCTCCGTCCTAAATTACCCGTCCCAAATTGAGATGACACATTGATTAAGAAAATTAATTAATAATATGGTTAGTTTACCATATTACCCATGATGTTATATTTTAATTTGAAGAAAAAGTAATTAATGCAAAGGGTAAAACATGAAAAAAAATTTGTCTCTTAATAAAAAAGACAAGTAAAATAAGAAATCAAATTAAGAAATTTGAGACGAAGAGAAATCAAATTAAGAAATTTGAGACGAAGAGAGTATATTTAGCCACTAAAATATAATTACATGAGACAAACTTTCATGATAACTCCTTATTTATGCCTAAATGTTTGATATTTCTCAAATTTTGCCATCTTTTTTCCACTTAAAATAGATTTGAGCTAATCAAATATAAGCATTTTTCTCAAAACCATGTACCCAACGATTTCATTTGTTTTGAAATGGATTCGAACTATTCAAAATGTAAGACATTAGTTTTCATATTCCACTTATTGGTTAAAAAGAAAGTTTATGATTGCTAATTGAAAATATATTAGGTTAACTTTGGCTATTTTTTTATACATTACCTAACTATTTGTGATTGACGGAGATATGTATAAGATGTGGATTCAGAATTTAACTTTTATAAATTTTTACAATAACCTCAGGTTAGTATTATAGCAATAACTGAATTCATAATCAAATATTTATTGATATTTTTATACATGATTTGAGCAAAAACTTATCGATCTTTATCCAAATTTCCATGGCACTCCTCGAAATTTGTAACTACCTTAGGCTATTTTTACACATTAATGGAATTGAACATTAGTATAAATACCAACGAACCTTTTAGTGTCTATATCGACAAAAACATAACTAAGAAATGGCTTCAACAAGTGGAAACAAAAACATTAATGTTGTTGTTCTTTGCTTCATTTTACTCATCACATTTTCAAGTTCTGCAGAGGATTCAACTGACAAGAAATATATAAAGTTTCCACCAAACCCAAGTCTTGGAGATGGAAATCCAAAAATTCCAGCTAACCCTTATCACAGAACCTGCCTTAAATTAACGCGTTGTCGAGCTAACCCTTATCACAGAACCTGCCTTAAATTAACGCGTTGTCGAGGTAGTGTAAGAGACCAACCCTGAAAAGGTCTCATTACTCGTTGACGCAATTCAGATGAATACTCTGAAGGCTCCTCAAAATGTTATATAAGTGGAAAATGTAAAGATTATTTACGCTATCAATATAATTTAACATGTTATTTGTCATTAACTTTATGCATCAATCGATACTTACTGTACTTTTTAGCATTCACATTCTCATAACCAAATCAGTCGAGCAATTTTTTTTTTATTCATCTAAAAGGGCGGGCAGCCCGATGCAATAAAACTACCGCTATGCGTGATGGCCCCACCACAAGATTGTATTGTACGTAGTTTTATCTTGCATTTCTACAGGAGGCTGTTTCCAAAGTTTAAACCCGTGATCACTCATTCTTGGACTTGACATAGCAAAAGAATCAAAATCTTGTACAATGTACTCCAAAATTTAGAAGGGAAAACTTCCCGATACGAGTTAAAGTCTATAGTGCAATATCAAATACTCTCTAATGTCTTTACTTTAATTATCCGAGATCAGCAATGGCGTGATATTTGTCATTGAGTTATCATTCAGCAAAGGATAAAAAGGGTCTTCTTCCCTTTCATTTCCTAAAAGTTAGGAAATGAATTCGCCACTATGATCGACATGTTCCAGCAGTAATAGACAATAGTTGAAGGAGTCGAGTTCCAAATACAAGAGCGACAAAGGCTACTTCTCCAACCTTCGAGTTGCCAACAGAGGTCCAACATAACCCGCTTTACACAGAACGAGTAGCAAATCCCCGATCAACCATCTTCTCCACCAATTCTTCGTGTTTCCTCAATTGCCCTGCCTTCCTCAGCTGTTTCAATACCATGTCATAAACCGACTCACTTGGTCTCAAGCACTTCTCCTCGATCATTTCTCTAAAATATTTATAAGCATTATTCCAATGTCCCATCCCACAGTACAGCGAAATCAGAATCTTGAAAGTGTTCACGTTAGGCTCTACTTCATTCTCATCCATCTCCTTTCTGAGCTTGATAACCATGTCAGTAGATTTCGACTCAGCAAACATCTTCATCAATATATTGCACGTCACTGTATTAGGCTTACAATTCATCTCCTTCATCTTGGCATACAATCGATGAGCGGCATTTACATCACGTGCCTTGGCAATGCACCTAAAAATCGGATTAAAAGTAGAAGCATTCGGTTCACATCCTTTCTTAGCCATAACATTAACCACCTTAAGAGCTTCATCACGATTCTCATCCCTACAATGAGCATCAATCAAAAAATTATACGTAATAACATCAGGAGAACACGATAGCCTCTTCATCTGATTATACACCTGCAATACCTTCTCCGTTCTCCCTGCCTTAACATGTACACGCATAAGATTATTAAACGTAATAGCATTAGGTTGACAACCAACATCAATCATCTCTGAGAAAACATCATAGGCACGAGTGATTTGCCCCAACCTACACAATGCATCAATCACAATGCTATAAGTATACACATTCGGCTCCACCCCTGCCTCCTTCATTTCTCGAAAAATCCTCTCTGCTTCGGCTATATTACCCGCTCTACACCAACCATGAACCAAACTAGTATATAAAACAACATCAGCCTCGAATTTATCCTTCAAGCTATCGAAAAACAATTGTGCTTCTTCAGCCCTTCTTTTCTTACACAATATCCCTATAACTACAGAAAATGCATTCCTATCGGGCTTACAATCATAATCCTCCATTCGATTAAAGGTATGAACAGCCTCGTTAGCAAGCCCGGCCCGAACATAACGACGAATCAGAATCGAAAAAGTTTCTATTGGAATTTTGATATTTTTCAACTTCATTGATTCAATTAAATGCCAGGCAACGTCGAATTGTCTTACCTTACCAGCTAGATCGATCATCTCATTGTAAGGCTCAGCGTTATTAGCTGAAGGTTCAGCCCAATTGAAGAAAGCTAAAGCTTGTGAAAATGGAATGCCATGAAGAACCGACCCGCATTTCTCGATGACCCGGATGATGACGCGGTTGGAAATGGATCGGTTATCGAAGATTCTAGAGAAATCGAAGGAGAGAGTTGGGAAAGTGATGTTAGGGTTTAAGGGAATTGAGGTGGGAGTAATTGTAGGGTTTTTACGATGATGGTCTTTGATTAAATTATGAATATTTTCAGCTATTTGAGCTTCTTCTGCAGATAATTGAATGGGTGGTCCCACCTCTTCGCCGGCGCCGGAGATGTTGATGTCGGCGGCGAGCTCTGTGGTTGAAGCAGAACTGAATTTTCTGTGAAAGGAGAATGGACTGAGGAAATAGCGAGACAAATTAAAGCGTAAAATGGATTTTGTGACGGCCATGAATTCAGCTGAGTTCAAGAATTTGCTGCTAACTACTGTTTAGCTTCTTTTTTTTGGTACTACCTATCTAACCAAACAACCCTAACTCCATTTAAGATAATAAATTATTTTAATATTTCTCCAACAATACTTGTACACTATAATATCTATATGACATCATTTTGAGATTTAATAAATTTACACTATAATATTTATATAACGTCATTTTGAGATTCAAGCAAATCTCTCTTTTATTAAAATTTATATATATATATATATTTGTAATTTTAATGTCTAAGATTACTTGATACTATTGAAAGATGGATAGATTTTCGTGAAACTAGTCAAAACATCCTTTGTAATATAGTTGCATAATTAATTTCTACTCTAACGAGCAATCAAATGACTATAAAGGATTATTTTTTCATTATCAAACTAACATTTGACAAATCTTATATTCTCTTTATCTCAATATATACTGTATCTTTCAAATTTTGAAATTCAAACAGATTCATCTTTAACCATAATTTTTTATATATTTTTAAAATATTTTGAACCATTAATCATTGTAACTTACATTACTTCTTGGAGAAAATATTCTGTTTCCACCTTAAATTATAACAAAATTATTGTGAATTTTAGAAGTATTCTATTATCTTTGAATAAATTAAAACTATATTTTTGACAATTTTAATATTTATATAATACATATATATGCAATCTTTACTATGTTAATTCACTCATGTGCCAAACACTATTAATGGGTTGTTTTTGACCCATTTTCAATCCCCCAATTGCCAAAAACTATTTTCCAATTTCTCGTCCCTTCCCCATTGTGTTCTTTCCAACAACAGGCTCTTTCTCTCTTTCATAAATTCCAGCCAGTGATTTGCAGCTATAACAGGTTAGATCTCAAATATTTTCTAATTTCATTTCCACATTTTAATTTTTTCCTACGTCATACCTACATCTCTGTTAATTATATTAAAGTTGCTAACTTTGATTGATTTTTCCTGAGAACCCAATTTCTTATGCTATAGTTAATTACCCAATAGGCTCTACGTGGTTGTTTTTGTTCCTTTTTATTTATTTTTTAAAAAAAAATTTGCTGGCAATATATTGTCCTACTCAACAAAGATGTTCATGATATTTTGTTTATTCACTTTTTTATGCTCAATCATATTGAAACTGGCTTTTAAGCTGTAGCA
Source organism: Capsicum annuum (assembly GCF_002878395.1). NCBI lineage: Eukaryota > Viridiplantae > Streptophyta > Magnoliopsida > Solanales > Solanaceae > Capsicum > Capsicum annuum. The sequence continues at coordinate 229,966,201 of NC_061114.1, read as the reverse complement.
ATTCAACTGTTTGGAGAAGTGCCAGGGAAGAATAAAATGCTTTAGTATGTTTTGTTATATTCTAATTCAATTTGTTTTCATTTAATGTGTGCCAAAGTTTGGTAATTTACTGTTAATTTTACTTTGTTCTATCGTGTTTGATTATGTCTTTGCTTTGAAACCTACGGTGTAGCTCTTTTAAGACTCGAATTCTGATTAAACTGAAAGGAACAAGCATGTAGATTCTCTCAGTTTATGCGGTTAAATGAAAAAGAGAAGTTCTTTTTTTGGTTTCATTCTATCTTTATTCTTATTGTGCGTTGCTGTAGAAAGTGTTTTAAGTTTGATTGAAGTTGCTTTTGTAAGATTTATGCAAGCATGTTAGCGTATTTGTTCCATCAAGTAGTATCTCGAGTCCAATTTGTTCCTTATTTTATCCCCAAAAAGGGGTCTTGAGAATTGGTTGGAGTTTCTCCTATCATGTATATCTTGAGTTCACTTGCGGTTGGTGTGTTTGATAACGTTCTTGAGAAAAACAAGACTGTTCTGTATGGGCGTTGGACACTTTCTGAAGAAGTGCGTGTTTGGATTGACTTATTTTTAGGTGTTTTTGGTGTTTAAGCACTTTTTTTAGTTTTGGTGGTGTTTGAGAAATTTGGAAAGTGCTTTTAAGCACTCATTTTAGGTTTAAAAAGTGTTAAAATAAGCCAAAAGCCAAAAGTAGGATGACAACGTTCTTAAGAAAAACAAGATTGCTCTGTATGGGCGTTGGTCACTTTCTTAAGAAAAGTGTTTAACTTGGATGATTTCTTTCACTTCAGTTTAATCTGCTGGTTTTAATCCTGTGAAATTTATGACATTTTGATAAAATATGCTTGCTCTTAAGTCTTGTTTCTTTATCCTTTTCAGCAAGTCACTGTGGTGAAAGATGACTGCTAATATCCAAAAGTTCCGAACTCTTTCAACTGCTGTGAATCATAGTTTCGAGTCAAGATGGCTCTTGCATCGCTATCGCCTCCTGCACCATGGTCCAGACACTATGGAGGAACTATTGGATAGACACGTGGTTAAAAGGGAGAAGAGTCTTGATGATGAGAAGAATGAGCTCCTAAATAGACAGAAACTCACTAGCAGTCGCCGCGAGGCTCTAAGTCTCTACCGAGATGTCATCCGCGCTACCCGGTTCTTCATGTGGGCCAACTCTCAAGGCAACCTCTGGCGGGACGTTCTCAGAGAAAATGTGCGAAAGGAGTTCGAGGAGGCACGATTTGAGAGAGATCCAGAAGTCATTACCAGGTTGCTTATTGGAGGCCGGGATGCCCTGCAAGCTGCTTTGGATAAACTTGTTGAGAAACAAAAGCAAGAAATCGAAAAGCAACGTGGCAATTCAAATACTCCTTGATATTCTGGTTAGTCAGATTTTTTTCCTTAACACACCTATTAAATAACATGTTTTTTAAGAACATTATCTATGGGATATATTGCCACATATAGGATGACATTAACTTCAGTTTCTTATAATGTTGTGTATTACATTTAATTTTTAGATAAATTTGTTATTGGAACTGATTGAGTGATTGTATAATCTGTTCAAGTTAGGTGCCAAATGTTCCAACTCTTTGGTAGATACTAAAATCTTGATTACACACTGAGTTTTGGTCAATGGGACTCCAATCAATAAAGTACAGTTGATTTTGCTGGAAAAGTTACAATTAGCAGAACTTCACTACGTTGGATATGAATGCATAGTGGTAAAAACTAAGTATTAAATTTGTGTCCCTTCAAATAGATCGATGGATGACCACATAAATCAATCAGAAAAAGTAGAATGATAGCAATTTGATATGCTGTGCCTTCGTTGCACTCCAATATCACGGATTTGTCTGAATGATATCAATTTGCACCTGTTTATGATGGTTATGATTTATTATCATATCATACGTTATATCATAAGTTTGGAAGTTGGAACTATTGTTGTTATCATTAGAAATGTTTATTGGATGAATGTAGGTCTTCTGTGCAATCAAACTTAATAGTATCTAGAATGCATTATTAGTACTTTTCATTGCATAGTTAGCAGAGCTAAATTATAAATGTAGGTTGACATTGGAAAAAAGAAACTTTAATTATGGAGTAATAGCCTTCCTCGCGTAGACCGATGAGATGGAGAGCTAGAATCATGTTCATGAGCTCGCAAAGTTTGTTTATTGCTCACAAAAGAAAATTCAGCCCCCTCGGTAAGAATAGGGTGGGGCACTGTAAAATGTTACTGCTTGAAGCTTATTAATGTCGATTCAACAATCAAAGTACTGGTGGGCTGGATTATTTCACAATCCTGATGTGCTATTCAAGTGGCTCTTCCATCCACCCTTCTCTTCTCCATTGTTGAATAATATTCAGCGACACTGATTGTGCAGGTGTTGTGAAATGCTAAGTTGCACGGACTCTTCGCTTTCCATGCCGCACCCGTGTTGAATTCTCTCCAAAAATACACTTACTTTTGGAGAATCCGACACTCACTCGTTGACATTTTTGAAGAGTTCGAGAAACATTGATAGCAATGTACAGTGATAGTTCAAGAACCTTAGCAAGTAAAGCTCTTGTCCATGGAGATTATGCAATACAAATGTAACTCTTTTAGCCTTCATTATACTTGTATTGAAAACAAATCTTGAGGAAGCCCTAAAGCGCTCATGGTATCATTCTGAATATACAAACCAAAACTTTCGAGGAATGAGAAACTTTCAGAGAATTTTGAGACTTGTTTGGTTATAGGGATTTAACATTGTCTGTTTAATGATCTCACAAGCTCAAGGACCATCTAGCAGAGGCCCTTGAACTTTTCGAAAAGGTCCTTATAGGTAACAGAGGCCCTTGAACTTTTCGAAAAGTTCCTTATAGGTAACAGGCTGAGCCAGAGCTGAAACCTATGGGTTTGGGGTTCTAGTTATGTCAAGTTACTAAGTTCGAAATTGATAATTTGTACACATTCAATTGAATTCTTTAGATAAATACAGAGTTAAGCCACGGCTTCGTCTGACCTTGTGAAATATATTCTAGCTCCACCCCTTGTATATCAGCAATTAAATAGTTTAGTCTAAAATGTTTCTTCACATCACGGTTTCTGATTATATACTCATATAGTAATTGATTACTGATGGTAAAACTGTGTCAAGTTTGTAACCATCTTATTGTATTGTTACTTGGAAAAAAATGCACCAGTGTCAATAACAAAGAGCATTAACTATGACGCAATTTCAACTGCATCAATCTCAATGACAAAAACAACAATTACGTCTTAAATTTCCACCCTCAAACAACGTTGACGTTGCAACAACAATAATGTGAGTCAACTTGTAAAAATGCCCTTGATGGCCATAGATCTCAGTAAGGGCGTTATCCTCAAATATTATTACAATAATACGATTGAAAATGCTGAAGGTAACTAACGTAACAAGAACTAAAATCTGAAAATGGCAGCACCACTTGAAGGCTTGGATGCAAAAACATACAAGCCAAGATCATTCTTACTAATTGTTCCTTTGTCAATCCTTGATTGATAAAATTGCTCCTTTAGATTGATTATGAACTGTGGAACGAGACTCTCTTTCACCAACGCCACTGCGCAACCACCCCATCCAGCTCCGGTAAACCTAGCTCCCAGAGCACCATTATCTCGACAAATCTTCACAAGTTCTTCCAATTCCGGACAACTGCACTCATAATGGACACTGCAACTATAGTGACTCTCGTTCATAAGGTCACCTAACTTTTTCAACATGTCTTCATCGCTTAACTCTGACGATACAGTGTCCTTGAAAGCATGCACGCGTTTGGCTTGAGAATATACATGGGCAGCTCTTTGGTGCAACTTATAACACAGCAGCAGCGCGAAGCACATCCAAAGAAGTTGGTGGAGCAGCAAAGATTGCTTCCAACTTTTCCTTTGTAATATTCTCAATGTCATCGCTCCTCGACAGCAAGAACAGGATCAGACAAACCGCGTGTACAAGCAAATGATATACACAATCCTTCGACATCAGAAAGAGTTTTTACACTACATATTGCCTCCTGAGGTTCCATTCCCAGCTTAATACCAAGTACAGTAGCAGCTAGTCGACATTCAACAACTCGATTATTGTAGTTAACTGCAGCGGTAACTGCTTTTTGTGATTCAGCGAATGAATGAGCTATCACAGAAGTTCCACCAGCAGGGAGTTGTACATCAGTTGCACGTATAGGATTGAAATCAATCAGCTCCGCGAATCCAGATTGTGCCATAACAGAAATGGCCTGATCCATTCCACCAGACTGAGTCCCTATATGCCTTTCACATTCACATGTGAGCTGAGCAGCTTCTTTCTTGGCCATGTTAACGCCGATTGAAGCCATTATAGCAATAGTGGAAGAGCAAACAAATGCTGCAGAACTTGAAAGTCCAGTGTTAGGCCCTGATTTTCGTACTATATTTAAGTTTTATTTTTTTGTTAGAAGGAAAATAAAAGTACCATAATTACTTTTACTTTCCCTGAAATAAAAAATATAATTCTTTTTCATATAAACACCCCCTTCTCATACCATAACACAATAGCATCCACAATGTAGTCATTTAAGATTTTCGTTTAGGGACAATGTAGTCTTTTAAGATTTTCGTTTAGGGGAGATTTTCTCTTTCATTAGTTTTATGCTTTTTTTAATATTATTTTTAATATTAGGTTTTATATGTAGGTCAATTAGGCAAATCACATAATAATATTATGTTTTTAGTATGTTTTTCTTTTCGTCTGATTTATCGTTAGGTTTTTTAATATTATTTTTAATATTAGGTTTTATATGTAGGCCAATTGGCCAAATCACATAATAATATTATGTTTTTAGTATGTTTTTCTTTTCGATTTATCATCTCAATAATTTGCAACTAATAGCTTCCGCATAACGCATCTCGATTTCGAACCCAACATCCAGACCCTATAAGAACTGTATCATCAACAATAACATCAAGTCCAACAGGTTCACCAACATCATCTATCCCCTTCGACTTGGCATACTCATAGAAACTTTTGTAACCACAAACAAAATAATGACCCCATTTGTGATTCTTCAAATCACATTAGCAATTCGAAGAACCTTCTCAGGCTCATTAGACTCGTGTTTGCGAATAGCTACAATTGTGTCTTGACAAATCGCCATAGGCAAGACGGAGTATCCCTCATAGTCTATGTGTTCTCCAATCAGGTTCACTCGCCCTGGTGATCGCGCGTAAACATGAGGGGGTTGGCCAAATAAGTCTATGAACTTGGCCTTTAAATTCTTGAATCGAAGTTCAGCTTCTTTAAGTTGTGAGCCACTACCATAAACTGGCTCAAGATTAGACAATATTGGAATTGGTAACTCCTCGTCCCTAGCCATTGAATTTTGGTATTGTTGATTTGTTTCTCTTTTTATGCAACAATGAAATATGATAGAAGAATTATCAATGAATATATATTTTTTTTTTGGTTTCCTTCCGGTGTCCAGTGCACGCATTGGAGCAATGAATATAACTATATAAGGATACTATATATAGAGTTGATAAAGAGGTTTTGATATTCCTTTTTTGAATAAGATTGTGATATTAACCAATTGTAAAAGATTTTGGGTAACTTGTGGGACTACTAACAGAATCAGTTAAGTTTAAGAAAGGGAAAAAAGATATAATGAAAGAAAAGAACACAAAAGAGAACTATATCCCTATCCTATCACAATTAGTTTAAGTATATCACTTCCATCCGTTCGTTTTTACTTGAAATATGTAATTTTTGAAAGCCAATTTGATAAATTTTAAAACTAAATTAAATTAGTTAATTTAAAATTTTATATTTAAGATTTATGTTCAAAAATTGTGTATGAAAAATATTAGAAGCTGCAATTCTTTATGATGGAAAATTTTGTCTTATAATATTGATCAAAATTCATATACTTTGACTCTCAAAAAGCGAAATATGACGAGTAAAAATATACGATGAGAGTGTTATACTTTTGACTCAGATATACGCTTTACGTTATATTATTCATTATTCTTTAATATAAATTTACCTTTAATTTTGATGGGAAACACAACGAATCGAAACGTGTGAATTTATTTTTGGCATAATAGATAAACATACACTTTAACTTGACCTCAACTTACATATGTGACCTCTAATGTTGGAGGTGCACAAGTAGACTCTTAAACTTGTATAAAGTTGAACAAGTAAGCACATGTGTCTTATATGACATAATACATATAGGATGCCATGTAGGATACGAATTGATCACGTGTAATGCGATATAGGACGTATATATCTACTTATTCAATTTTATAAAAATTTAAATATTTACTTGCACACACTCAAAATTAAAGTACATAAATAAAAGTTAAAGTTAAATTAAAGCGTATATTTTTTGTGCCTTCAATTTTTTAAAAGAGAGAGAGAACTATATTGAGTGTGCTGATTTCGAGAACCGGGGGCTTTTCATCCCTTTTGAATCAAAATACCAAAACTCAGTCCCTAATCATGTAATTTTCAATAAAATATTAAAAAGGACTAATTTGTCATTTCACTTATACCGTTATATTTACTCTTCTTCCAGAATAATCTAAAAAATATATAAACAAAAAATAATTCACCGACTAATAAAACTTAAAATTTTCTTAATTTTTTTCCGGACCGGAAACCGCAGCTCCGTTGCCGGAAAATATTTATATTTAGTAAAATTTGCTACACTAGATTGATCAATATAGGGTTCCGGCGAAGATTATATAGTGAAGGAATGGCGAAAGTCAGATTAAATCGGCATCAAGGGAAGAGATCATCGACAGTAGTTTTAGTACTTTCAATGCTTTTAATGCTAACAGTTGTGCTATTAATGCTTCTGGCTCTCGGCATTTTTAATCTTCCAGTTGGTTCCGATGATGAACCGTCTTCGTCTACTTACGATCACATCAAGTTGAAGCGGTTGAACTTGAACGTGTGCGTGTTTTGCTTTTGAATTATCGAAGAATTTATTAATTTCACTGATTTTATAGGGATAGAGTTATGCTTTAACTTTTGCTGCTGTTCCAACGAGATTTTGTTTGATTTTCATTTGCAGAGGGGAAGGTGACGGATTGGGGAAAAGAGGTGAACAGTGGACGGAGATCTTATCTTGGGAGCCTCGTGCATTTGTTTACCATAATTTCTTGGTGAGTGTTTCGCTTTTGCGATCCATTAAGTGATCATAATTATAGAAATTTGTTGTTTGTTAGCTAAGAATAGAGTACAATGAAAGTAAAATCCATGTTAGCAAAATAATCATATGTGAGCTAAGGTTTAGTTGTGTTACATTACATTAGTTCTGGTATTTGGTTAGAGATTTCTATGCTCGTGTGAAGGTGAGATTTTTGGGGAGCCCTTAGTTCTAGTGTACCACTCATTTGCATTGAAGGTTAATTGTTTAGCACGAGAATATTCATATAAGTGAGCTTAGATTTAGTTGTTGTTACATTACATTAGTTTTGGTATTTGGTTAGAGATTTCTATGTTCGTGTGAAGGTGAGATTTTTGGGGAGCCCTTAGTTCTAGTGTACCGCTCATTTGCATTAAAGTTTAATGGAAGAGGGATAGTTTTAAGTATCTTGGGTCTACGATCCAGGGAAATGGAGAGATAGATGAGGATGTCTCGCACCGTATTGAGGCAGGTTGGATGAAATGGAGGCTCGCTTCGGGGATTTTATGCGATAAGAAGGTGTCTCTCAAGCTTAAAGGCAAATTCTATAGAGTTGCAGTCCGGCCGGCTATGTTGTATGGAGTGGAGTGTTGGTCAGTTAAGACTTCCCATATCCAAAAGTTGAAGGTAGCGGAAATGAGGATGTTGCGTTGGATGTGTGGTCTTACGAGAGCTGACAGGGTTAGGAATGAGATTATTCGGAAGAAGGTAGGAGTGGTATCGGTGGAGGAAAAAATGCGAGAAGTGAGATTTAAATGGTTTGGTCATGTGATGATGAGGGGCTCGGATGCCCCAGTTCATAGGTGTGAGAGACTAGCGTTAGATGGTTTCAAGCAGGGTAGGGGTAGACCGAAGAAATACTGGAGAGAAGTGATTAGACGTGACATGGAGCAGTTACGTCTCACTGAGGACATGACCCTGGATAGGAAGGTTTTGTGGAAAAATACTAGGATAGAGGGATAAGGTGGGTGGATGAATCGTAGTCCGTAGTTAGGAGGGTTTTGGTGTCTTTTGTTTGGTATTGTACATTACTTTTGTGGATGTTGTATCTATGTTAGTTTTATCATGTTTCATGCTTTAAATATTTTTGTATATTGTACTATGTCTTGAGCCGGGGGTCTATCGGAAACAACCTCTCTACTTCTTTAGAGGTAGTGGTATGGACTGCGTACATTCTACCCTCCCCAGACCCCACTAGGTGGGAATATACTGGGTTTGTTATTGTTGTTGTTGTTTAGCATGAGAATATTCATATAAGTGAGCTTAGGTTTAGTTGTTGTTACATTACATTAGATTCGGTATTTGGTTAGAGATTTCTATGCTCGTGTAATAAGGGTGAGATTTAGGGAGCCACTAGTTTTATAGTACCACTCGTTTGCATTAAAGGTTAATTATTTAGAATGAGAATATCCATGTAAGAGGAGATTAGTGGATAGATGCCCCAGTGTGGAGGTGTGAGAGGTTGGCTACGGATGGTCATCAAGAGAGGCCAAAGAAGTATTGAGGAGAGGTGATTAAACAGGATTTGGCGTAGTGTCAGCTTACCAAGGATATGACCTTAGACAGGAGGTTGTGAAGGACAAGAATGAGGTTGTGAAGGACAAGAATCAGGACAGTAGGTTAGTAGGCAGTAGTTGTTGTCTTGCTATCTATCTATACTAGTAATTATAGTATTGATTCTATAGTTTCTTGTCCTTCGATTTTTGTTATTATCTATTTTTTCTTGTACTTCCATTATCTCAGTATTTTGCTTTGTTATGCTTGCACTTCTATACACTCGGTTGTCTCCTCGTGGAGTATAGCTCAGTTCCAAACTTCCAAACATCTAATTGGGAAACGGGGCAGTGCCCTTGCTAATTTTATAGAACCACTCATTTGCATTAAAGGTTAGTTATTTAGCATTAGAATGAACGGAACAAAATAAAGCGTAATGGTTCCAAAGTATTCATAAAGCATAAAGGCGGGCAGTAATTGATTGTTATGTTAGTAACTTGTGTTTGTATGCACTTCTATATATTTGTCTAGGGGTGCTTTGATCTATATGTTTTCTAAATTCCTCCAAAAAGGGTAGGGATTGAACTACACGAAACCATAGATAGTAATAGAAATTGAAGAACAAGAAACTGCAAGAGTAATTCTACGACTACTAGTAAGGCCAACAATACAATGCACTCTTACCAGGAACATGTGGAGCTAATTTTATCAAAACATGATGCCCTGGGGGGAGTGCTCTGCAGTATTTCTATCTATTTTCTCAATTATATACTCGCTCTTAGATAACATTAATTATAATGTGCTTTATTCTTTTGTGATACACTAAGATATTCAACAACAAACCCAGTATATTCGCACATCGTGGGGTTTGGGGAGGGTAGAATGTACGCAGTCCATACCACTACCTCTAAAGAAGTAGAGAGGCTGTTTCCGATAGAACCCCGGCTCTATTCTTTTGTGATGCACTAAGATATTGTTAAATGGAAAAGATTTAATTTGACAATGTGGTTTTCACTTTTCATTTCAACAGTCCAAGGAAGAATGTGAATACTTGATAAATCAAGCCAAACCTCATATGAAGAAGTCAACAGTTGTTGATAGCACAACCGGTCAGAGTAAGGATAGCAGGTTTGTACTACTAATTTCTTTTTATTTTTTAAAAATAATTAACTGCCAGTTTCCACAACAAGCATCTTTGAAGTCTCTTTTAATAGCTTGGTCTAGAGGTTATTATTCTTGTCCTTCATTCCAAACCATCGTATGATACTAATTCAGTTTGAGGATGGAGGAGGGAATAGTTTTTGACTTTTTCTCATGAAACTAATGTTCTAACATTTTATATAACAGGGTTCGTACAAGTTCAGGAATGTTTTTGAGGAGGGGACGAGATAGAGTTATCAGAAATATTGAGAAGAGGATAGCAGATTATACATTCATTCCTGTAGGTACGAGGACCGGATGATACCATGCAAAAATCATACCGTATGAACTCTTTGTTGTCATTGTCATATACAAGTTCTTGTTAGAAAATTATATACGGGAGACATTCACCAATGAAGTTCTCTTTTTTTGCGTCTTTTAGAAGAAGCAATGGTTGTATACTTAAAACTTCTAAGTAGTAATCACTAAATTTCAAGATACTTCAATTTTGAAGGTTAAGATAGTTAAGCTTGACTCAAGTGAGGTTTAGGATATTAAAATTCCATTTTATTCATGTTTATTGCAGAATTTAAATATATATTGTCCTGTCTAGAGATGTCTTCGGCTGTTCTTTTGCATGGCCTTCAAAATATGATTTACTAATTTGGTTTCCTCTTCACTACGCAAACTAACGTGAGATTGGTATTCTTGTTGGATAAAGTCAGTAATGTTCATTTTATGGGAAATGAACATTGTTTCTATGCAGACGTATATCCATCCTCTTTTAGGGTCATAATGATGCTCTGCTTCCCTTGTGAATTTCCTGATTAGCACAGCTTGTTTACAGAACATGGAGAAGGTCTACAAGTTTTACATTATGAAGCTGGACAGAAGTATGAGCCTCATTTTGACTACTTTCTTGATGACTTCAACACCAAAAATGGGGGCCAACGCATAGCTACTGTTCTCATGTATCTGTAAGATATATAATTCCTCAAATAATTACATGATATATAGATATGGTAGAAGTTCTGTATTTATTCTTAGCTGAATGCATAATGAACACACAATTGCTTGTTTTTATTTGTTTATATATCTGGGGCTTATGCAGATCAGACGTTGAAGAAGGGGGTGAGACTATTTTCCCAGCAGCAAAGGGAAACTTCAGCTCTAGACCTGGGTGGAATGAGTTGTCAGAATGTGCTAAAAGGGGCCTCTCTGTCAAGCCAAAGATGGGGGATGCTTTACTTTTCTGGAGCATGCGGCCTGATGCTACATTGGATCCATCAAGTTTGCATGGTGCTTCTCTTTCTCCTTAACCTCCCACTATTAACACCCTTTAATCCTTCTTTAATGTAAATGTTTCCCCTTTCCGTCCTTCCCCATAAGAACTCGTATAGAAAAAGATACAGGTTTACCTGTAGTAAACAGGTTAATTGGGTCAGTTTCTTCTCATCTTGGGCAGTGGTGTCGCACATTTGTCTTGTTATTTGCTAGAAAATATTAGTATTATCACAAGAACGAAATAGCTGTTGAGATTATTTTATCCAGCAGTGTGTGCAACAGAGCTGAACAAATTGGAAATTGCATACTGATCGTGCATCTTGTAGAGATATCAGGATTCAGACATCAATTTCCGCATGTTGCTAAGCTTTTTGCTTTGAAGAAGAATAAGTCATCATAAACTATAATGGTTTTCCTTGGTCATGATTTTTATATTGTGATTTGTTTCTACAGAAGTTCTGTTCCGTGTTCCGTGTTCTATGTTTGTTACGAATCTGTGTGCTTTCCTCTGCTTTATATTCCTGCATTCCTGCTTTACTCTGTTTTATATTCCTTATGGCTGCAGTATCTATGTTATGTCATCTGCTTCTGTGCTGTACTATGTGTTTGTTTGATATCTCGTAACTTGAGCCGGGGGTCTTTCGGAAACAGCCTTTCTACTTCATCAGAGGTAGAGGTATGGACTGCGTACATCTTACCCCCCCCAGACCCCACAAAGTGGGAATACACTGGGTTTGTTGTTGTTGTTGTTGTTTCTACAGAAAATAGTGTCGGTCCTTTTCATTTAGAAAATTTTATTTAATTTCTCAAAAGGAATTTACCCGTTATAGAACTATTGTGAAAGTTAAGTATTTCTTGATGTCTGACTTTACTCCCCCTATGAGAACTAGTTTTTGTCTTCTAATAGCTTTGATCTGCGCAACTTAACAATTTTATTCCAGGTGGCTGCCCTGTGATTAAAGGGCACAAATGGTCGTCTACCAAGTGGATGCATGTTGGTGAATACAAGAACTGATTTTCTTTCAAAAAGGTATCTCCATGTTTTGGAAACCTCAATTATCTAGTCAAATCTTTCTTTTGATACTAGACCAAATGCCCATTTTGTCTTATTCATTTTATTATATTAATCTACTATGATTATTAATCCAATTTGATTTATGAATTAAGGATCCTCATATTTAATACAAGTATTTAATTTATTCAGAAAGTATTAATATGCTGAGTGATGATTAGAACATGGTCTCGGGTCACGGCGAGAAAACTGCCGTGCACATCAACAAGTTGATCAATTCAATCCTAACTGTCAACCTGTAGCGCTTGCTACAAGTGATTCCTTGCAACCACTTGTGATTTCTGTCAAATTCCTCTTACGGTAGCAATGAAATAGGCTTGTGACACAGTTGGAGGAATTCTGATATCCAATTAGTGGCTCTCAGGAAATTACAAAGGGCATTTTCACTTTGCTTATGACGCTTCTTTCTTTGCGTTTCAGATATTTAGGCCAAGGTACAGGCTGTAATGGATCCCGCTCCTCCAGTAGACATTGATGGTATTGGTAAAAATTGTTTAGACTTCTACCGCTGATGTGATGGTTATTGCCAGACTTCCATTAACATATACGCAGGCCATTTGCTTGCCAGTTTTGAAGAATTAATACATATTTGTGGTTTCCGTAATAGTTTAGTTAGGTCAGAGTAGTTGGCGGGTAGCTGTATCAGAAATCAGAGTTTGAATTATGTTATCTATTGCATGGTGCCTGTTTTATACAGTCTGATTTGCTACCGTTTTGTTCTTCTCTGGATATAAACATAACCTCTGCCAGTGTAATCCTCGATGTTGGGTCTAGGTAGAGTAGGATGTACGTTAATCTAACCTCCACTTTTATGGGGTATAGAGGTTGATGTTGGGTCTAGGTAGAGTAGGATGTACGTTAAGCTAACCTCCACTTTTATGGGGTATAGAGGTTGTTCTCGATGGATCCTCAACTCAAAAAGAACGCAACAGATGCAGGAAAGGAAGAAAGAAGAAATCAGAAACAGCATACGTAAAAAAACAAGTATAGCAATAGATATTACTTTGGATAAAAGGAAATTACGTGATACCTAAATTATATTACTAGAAGTACGATAACACTTCGACTACCTAATAAATATCTACCGTAATAAACTCATGATAGCTATCTATTACATTATCAAAACTGTGTTTGAGCTGTCAGCGTATGTAAGAACTTTTGGTTGATTAGTTTCGAAGAATCTACGGCTCCTTTAGCATGTGTATTCATTCAAAACGATGCATCATGTTGAATTCACAATACCTGAAAGTAGATTACTCACATTGTGAGCCATGAAGGATAAAAACTAGAATTAGTAGTACTTTGGATGAGTAACCTTCTCAGTGTTAATGGCACGTAGCTCGCTTAAAATCTCAGCAAAATCAGGAGGCGGCAACCGCGTAAAGTGTATATTCTCGCCTGTGAATGGATGCCTAAATCTGCAAATCAGAATCACATGTTGGCAATTGTAGCATACGAGTATATTTTTTTTAGATATGCTGAATAGCTGCAACATAATATTCAAGTTTACCCAAGGGTTAAAGCATGGAGACAAGGTCTTTCAATTCGAGAAACCAATTGTGAAAGCTTCCCATGAAACCTTGGTGGCGTTTTAGGCTGAAGAAGCGAAAGGGCCATGTTCTTTGTACCTCCATACACTTCATCACCCATCAGAGGTATACCTAGGTACTTTGCATGAGCACGTATCTGTTTCATTAAATCAAGCGCTAAGATTAACGGGCTAGAAAGATTGAAGAGCATCAGCATGTGCACCTATGTGAAATTGTACCTGATGAGTACGGCCAGTTTCTAGCCTCCATTCAACCAATGCGGAGCCACCCCCAGCAAGTTCTTCGATTACTTTGTACCTGAAAATTACTTGATTTACTTGTCGTTGAAAGAATCACATCAGCATGTACGTTGAAGAGAAGCAGGTAGAACTTTTCCACAAGGATTTCACATTTATTTGGCGTGATTTTTTTTGTGTGTGGTTGCGAAGGTGGGATCTAAACGGAGCAGGGGAGAGCTGTGGAATTTCACATTCAAATACTAATTAACATATGGCAAAGAAAACAAAGTATGAAGAGTTTCCAGCACCTACTAACAGCATGACGGCTTTTTCCACTTTTAGGTGATCCAGGGATAGCAGCCATACGGATTCTGTTATTAGAATCACGGCCAATTGGAATATCAACGCGTCCTGAAACTGAGGTTGGTACCCCACAAGTAATGCTGACATAGACTCGCTTTATGGTATGTTTCTTAAACTGCTCAGCTAGATCGACAAGAGAATGTTCGTTCTGTAGGGACATGAAAGATATTTAAATTAGGCAAGATAGTGTAGTAACACAAGGACAAATTTCTTAAAAGGTGAGGGAGATATCTAGACAGGAATTACCCATCTTCAGAGCCTGTAAGAAGGAATCACCTTCGCTACAACAAGCAATCCACTTGTTCCTTTGTCTAACCTATGCACAATTCCTGGCCGAACAGATGGCTCACACATAACAGAAGAGTCGTAAGGAGATACGTTCAACTCATCATCAGAAGCATCCTCCACATCAGAAAGCACTTCCTCGCCCAAGAATGAACAAGTGGGAAGACTGCAGTGGTGAAGAATTCCGCTTACAAGCGTCCCAGTAGCATTTCCTGGTGCAGGATGAACTACCTGTAATGAAACAAAAATCCCATTAAGCTTTCTAAAACAGTAATGCAGCAGTTCAAACATCTGCATTATTGATTTCCATCTATCCATATCACCACTAGAACTAAGGAAATGGTTCAAGTTCACTGACATCATGAATTGGACTACTACATTAACTTCATGTATCAAAGTTCTCTTTCCTGGTTATGAGTATTTATATGGTTAATGAACCTCTGCTCTACAAATGAACAACAAAATAAAAGAGTCTTAAATCCAAGAGCAAATAATGGAGATAGCCGTTATCAAGCTCGACAACCCCTTTAGTATTCCATTATTTGTGAGAGTTCGGTCATTTGAAGAAAAGATAGTGATTTCAATCTTGTCCATTGTCTGAATAATATATCTCCATTTGCACAAAACAACTAGATGATATTAGAACTTACCATGTGAGCAGGCTTGTTAACGACAAGCACATGCTCATCTTCATACACTATATCCAAGGGTATATCCTCTGGTTCAGCTCTTAAAGGCTTCAAATCAGCTATTGTACAATTAACCTTATCCCCAGCTTTAACCTTATGTGACACCTGCAAAAGTAAAAATCAGATCTTTACCAACAAAACAAGAAAAAGAGTACAAAATTGAGAAAAATCCAGAATTTTAAGTCAGTAAATGATAGAGTACCATTGCACCCTCATCTTAATACAAATACTATCAGACTTCTCTATAATAGTCATACTCTAGTAGCGGAGCCACAGTGCTAGCTACGGGTTCTTTCCAATAGCTTTGGTTTAAATCATCTATTCAGAACCCAAGAAGCAAAAAAAGAAAATATTAACCAGAACTCATAAATTAAAAATTCTGGCTCCACCTCTATCTATAATAACATCCCACTATAATGGCCAAGCCTTCTTTGTAACCGATTTTTCATGTTGTCTTATTTTATACTCCCTCCGTTCACTTTTACTTGTCACATTTCAATTATCGAGAGTCAAACTGCATGAACCTTACCAACAATCTAAGATGTATATATTTTCATCATATTAATATGAGAAGAATTGCAACTTATAGTATTTCTCATCTAGTAGTCCATCATCTAATATAAAAATTTCAAAACAACCTCTCTACCTCTAAGGTAGAGGTAAGTTCCGTGTACAATCTACCCTCGGCAAATTTTGAGCCAAGGGTCAATAGGAAACGGTCCATAGAGGTAAGGTCCGTCCACATTCTACTGTTGTTGTTGCATTAATTTAATTGAATTTAATTCTGAAGATTAGTCAAATTGACTCGTGAAGTGAAGTGAAATGTAATATGTAAAAGTGAATCAATTCAATTGAATTTGGCTCTGAAGATTAGTCAAATTGACTCGTGAAGTGAAGTGAAACGTGGTAAGTAAAAGTGAATCAATTCAATTGAATTTAGCTCTCAATATTAGTCAAATTAACTAGTGAAACGTGATAAGTAAAAGTGAACGGAGTATATGCTCTAGCATTTCAAGTTTTGAGTGGAAAGCAATAAAACCTTATCAGTAACACGTCCATTAACGGAGACAAGGCCAGAGCGAATACTTGACTGAACACGAGCTCTACTAACGCCGTCAATACGGGAACTGATCCAACAATCTAATCTCAGCTTTCCAGTATTTCCATCTACTGTTTCTTCTAGCTTTACGCCGGAGTAATTGCACCTCCGGCCGGTAATTTCGTCCGGTGAGTCGTCGGAGTTTGAGTCTCCGGGGAATTTGGAAAATGCTCTGCAAATGAAGGTTGAAAATGTAGAAAGGGAAAATGGTTTAGGGTTTTGCGGGAGTAAAGAGAAAGATGACGTGTTGAGTGCCTGCATAGCTAATGTCCACCGATTTGGTGATGGAAGGGATTAGTGGTATTTATAGAGATACAAAGAACTAAGTGGCCGTTTGGATTTAGGCCGATAGATAAGTTATATCGGGATAAAATAAAAATACTTTCTCTGTTTTATAATTTTGATATATACATTAAAAAAAGTATTAAAAATATAAATTTAACATAACTTTTCATTTTTACCTCAAAAAAAGAAAAAGTTGACTTTGTAATAACTTTTTAAAAGTTAATTGATTGTCAAATCACAAGGGTAAATTTGAAAAAAAAAAATTAATGATTCACTTATTTTGAAACACCAATAAATATCCCAACAATTTACTTATTTTGAAACGGAGGGAGTAACTTTATTTTCTTGTTTGGCTGGAGGAATTAATTCATGGTGGGATAATTTATCCCAACTTATCTCATATACATGATCGGATAAGTTATGCCGGGATAAAATAAAAGATACTTTCTCCGTTTCATAATAAATGAATTGTTAAATTTTGACACACAAATTAAAGAAAAAATACTAAAAATATAAATTTAACACAACTTTTCATTTTTACCTTAAAAAACGAAAAAGTTGACCTTGTAATACCTTTTCAAAAGCTAATTGATTGTCAAATCATAAGGATAAATATGAAAAAAAATTCAACGATTCACTTATTTTGAAACATCAATAAATATTCCAGCAATTCACTTATTCTTAAACGGAGGGAGTAAATTTATTTTCTTGTTTCGCTGGAGGAATTAATTCATGGTGGGATAATTTATCCCAGCTTATCTCATATGCATGATGGGATAAGTTATCCCGACTAGTCACAGAATAACTAATCCCGATATTAATTATTTCGAAATAACAATTTTCAAACCAAACTAGCCCTAAATGAAATAAACAAAGAAATATTACAAAGGAAGAGATAACAAGAGCAATAGTACTCTTTCACTATTTTTAAGCATTAAAAATACGTCCATAAACATATTCATTAGTTGGAACTCTACTTTGAATCTACATAAGAATTTAAATTGGTTTACTAAATAAACTATATCCTTTTAACTTGTCATTAAATCGACTTTATATCCTTCGATTTTGGATATATACAAATTAATATTTAAATTTATATAAAGTTGAACAAATAAATATGCATTTTTTCCTTAATTTTCTCTCAAAATAACTCTAATATCCTTGATTTTAAATTAAAGAAACGACAACATCATAATACATGATTATTCAAGAGATCTTCTTCAACTTTTTTCTCCTTATTTTTCTCTCAAAATCACTCTTATATCACAAAATATAATCCTTGATTTCTTTGTGATAAATCATTTTTGCGGATTTTTCACCACAAAAAATCAGTTTAGGATATTTATTGACATTAGATTTTTTTAATTTTTTTTATATATTATGTCAGTTAGTCGTTAAATTTCTTCATTGTTCATATATTTTACAAATAAATAGAAAAGGGGGAGTACTCCCCCGTTTTTATAATTTTTTTCGTTTTTGCGGATTTTTATTTTATAATATAAATTTTTATATATTATGTAAGTCACTTCCCCATTTTTTTATTATGGATGATTTATCAAAAAAAAAAAGAGGAAAGAATTTTGCATCTTCTAGCAAGGCGGAAAGGAAAAAATATTTTAAGATATCTAAATCTAAAAGGGGGAGCAATGAAGTTGACAATGATTGCGAAGTCTTTTTGTATATATTCTCATGAAACAAAATTGTTGGTCAATATGCATTTTTGTTTGAATAAATGTAGATACGTATACTTTTTTTTGTAGAATAATATATGCATATATATACAGAGTTAGAGTGTATGTATGTATGTATGTATATACAGTTTGTATTTTTGATATATGTATATACAATTTACATATATGTATATACAGTTAACTTTCACATATACATTTTGAAGAATAATGCATATGTAGATATATACAGTTTTAGAGTGCATATATGCATATACATTCAAATTTGTTATTATGTAAAACATTCAAATTTGTATATACAGATATACAAACAACAGATATACAAATAATAAACATATATGTATATGTTTATTTCGTTTGCATATATGTATATACAGATATACAACCAGCAAATATACAAATATGTATATTTCGTTTCCATGTATATTTCGTTTATAAACAACATTCAAATTTGTATATACAGATATACAAACAACAGATATATAAATAATAAACAACAATTTTGATCTGAATGTATGTATATTTCGTTTTCAATATCGTTTACAAACAACATTCAAATTTATATATACAAATATACAAACAACAGATATACAAATAATAAACAACAATTTTGATTTGAATATATTTATACTTCATTTGCATATATGTATATATAGATATACAAACAACAGATATACAAATATCAAATTTATGTAAACTAATATACAAATATACAAACAATAGATATACAAATAATAAAAACAATCTTTGTAACCTTTAAAACAGATATACAAATACAATTATACACTTATGTTAGCAGATATACAAAAATTCAAATATACTATTAATAGATATACACAAAAAAATATTAAAAGACTGTCAATTGTATATTATGAAATATGCAGTAGAGTAATGAATGAATATATCACACAAATTGCAATTACAAATGGGATTTAGAAAAAAAAAAAAAAACTAACACAAACAAGGATTATAACCTTTTAACAACTTCTGCGAAAAAAAATTCAAAATTACGAAAATAAAAATTGAATACGAAAATTGAAACATAAAATTACTATTGAAGTTATTGTATACAAAAATAATAGTAATTAGAAAATTGACAATTTGAAAGTTTTTGAATTTTATATTGTGCATTCAATTTTGAAAATCTAATTTAAACCAATAATAAAATCAATTTTCATTATGTTGAAACTAAATCAATTTTTATTGCGTATTAGATTCAAAAAAGGATTTCAGTAAATAAATTCAAGTAAAAAAATAATTTGCGTAAATCGTATATACCAGAATTTTGTATGCATGAATTACCAACTTTCTCCTGTAGATCACAATTTTTTAAAAAAAATTATCAACTTTTGAGGGAGTAATTAACGCATACATTCATATTTATTGATTTGTTATATCAGAGAAATAAATGAAAAATTGGAGAAGATTAAGAACATTTATTACATTAAATTTTTTTTTTTAATCTCTTTTTGTTGTTATGGACTTTTCCTTCCTTTTTGTATATATATACATAAAACTGTCATTTATTTTGTCTATGAATTATAAATATGAAATTTAGAGTTGAAAATTAGTTATAAATACTCTAAGGAGACTATATGTGAAATTTTACCATAAAAAATTCACTCTAGTGTCTAAATTAATATTGGAGTACGATTAAAATCAAATCATCATCTAAATTAATATTGAAGTATGACTAAATTCAAATCATCATTGAAATGAGATTCTTTTTTCATTTCTAAAAGCTCTAGCCCTAATGGTGAGCATATCGCAAATATCTCACTACAGTCCATGTCAAGGGCGGCTCAATTATTTTAGTGCGAAAATTACTTGGAGGCCTTAAGGTTAAAAAAAAATCTCAAAAAAAAATCTATTTTTCTAGCATTTTTACATGCAAAATTAGTAATAATTTTCTTATTTTCTATTTCTTTTAATAATTTTTTTAAAATGATATTATAGTAAATTCATTTTATCTTTCTTTAGAATTGTTGATCTTAGGTAAGATTTTTTAATTTGAACTTTTAAAAATATATTTCTGTTGAGGCAATTGCTATAGGAACTGTTAACATTATTTTATAAGAATAATAAAAGAAAAACGAACTAATTATAGAAATATCTCTTTATCTCTGAAGTTCACTTATTTGAAAAAGCATCAAAATCAGGGGCGGACTCACGTGTTATTTTATGGTGCTCTGGTACCCATTAAACTCGACGTAGAATAGGTATTATTATATAAGAAACATTGAAAAATGGTATAAAAAATAAAAAAACACCCACAAAAATAAAACTTGTCTGGGGTGCTTTGGCTTTAGGTGGATTTTTTATGCTAGGTGCTTGAGATCGATTCCCAGCAGCCGTATTGCTTTTTTGTATAAAATTTTTTGTAACTTTTCAGTTACATTTAATGCACACACACTCACAAGACCCAATAGTACTCTTGTACACTAATACACATGCATGTTTGACCTCTTTTGTATTACTTTTTTTTTTTCTTAATTTATTAAACTAAAAGTACTTTTTGTATTTTTTAATTACTCAAACAAAAAATTTGAAAACCTTTTGGCCTTCTCCCCCAAAAATCTTACTCTTCCAAAATTTAAAAATCAAATTTTAATGTTGCATTTGAAAAGTTACATATTTATATTATGTCATTATTAGCAAATTATGTTAAAAAAAATTAAAGCCAGAGACGGAACTAGGATTTGAAGTCAGTGGGTTCTGAATTTAAAGAAATATAAAAAAATCAAAAAAAAATAAATATGTTGCAATGGGGTTCGACCACACACGAACCCGGCAGAAGAAAAGCCCTTAATGTTGGTCCATCTACCACTAGGCCAAGCGATAATATTTGTCAATGGGTTTACACTATGTAATCATATACATATATTCAAAATTTTAGTGTAAATATAAAGTTCACGTAAAAGTTACTGGATTCGCCCAAACACCCGTAGGGTACTGTAGCTTCGCCCCTGATTAAAGCACCCACAACCTTAAAATTCTGGGTCCGCCACTGATCAAAATCTTTTTATTTCCTTGAATATGTTGATTAGAGTATTATTTTTTTACTTATACTACTTTCCCTTAACACCTTGAATTTTGAGAATAAGTCTAAATAGACAATATCAAAAATATTATTATATTTTAAGAAAAATTCAAAGTTAAGATAATATCGTTACAAATTCTTGTCATCTAACAATTTCAAATAAGTATTGGACTTAAAACTGCAGCAATATTTCGTGAATTTGAAAAACTTCAAAAAAACTATTTACACTTCAAATCACTCACAAAATTAAATAATAAATCTAATTTCTATTTTTGTCCAAACAAACTCCAATTTGATATATCATTTTCAATTTGAAAATAAATATTCTTTTCCCAAATTTCATATTTTCGTATGTCGAAACATCTACCTATTATTTCTAAAAATGAGCCCAAAAAAATTCGGGGCCTAAATCAAGTGCCTGTGCTTCACCATGGAGCTGGCACTGGTAGATAGACCCTCTTGTTAAAAATATGAATTAGAAGAAAAAATAATAATGAATGATGCAAATGATATTCTAAGAATCGAAGAAGATCGACAAAGGGAACACAACGACCCAACCGCTGCACGGGAGGTGGGTGGAAATTTGCATCCTAGTTTAACCACTCAAGCAGCTATTGTTCAGTTAGAAAATTTGGTGAACAGTCAAAGCGATTTCACACTGAGCAAAAATAACTGGCAAATGGCTTCTCTGGTGATACTCTAGGATTTTTGCTACAATTTTGATCTTACGCCTTCTATTATTTTTACTGTGGTAAGCTGTTCTTTAAATCTTGACATGATATGCAGGGGCGCCTCAATAAAATTAGTAGTCTAAACCAGATCTTAATAGGAGTTCATACATCTACAAACATGCATGTAAAAATACTACTGTAATAATTTGGAGTTCGTCGTATTTGTTGCTTAGTAGTTGTTTCGGTGTAGTATTTTTAAAAGACACTTAACCTTTAGTTTCACATATTAATATGATTATTAGTAAAAAGATTAATTCTTGTTAATAAGATATTAGTCATTTGTTTGCAATGCATTAACTTGAATGTTGTTGTTAAAACTTTATTTATTAATATAGAGTTTGGGTTGTTTAGTTCAAAATTCTAAAATATTTCTTGTTAAAATGAGTTTTTTTTCTCCTTTTCATTATTATTATTTCTTAGATATTTTTTAAAAATATATTTCACAATCTTTATTATTATTTCAAGTGAATTAAGTTGAAATTATAGAGTTTACTATTAAAAATTTTGAGGCCTCAAAAAGCGAAGGCTTTACCCTGAGCCACCCATGGTCCATGTTGATGGATATGGATTGAATTGCTTCAAAGTCGCATTGCATGGAAAAAATCGCATTGCACGATCCATGTTGATGGATTGAATTGCTTCAATATCGCATCGCACGGTCCATGTTGATGGATTGAATTGCTTCAAAATCGCATCGCACCGTCCATGTTGATGGATTGAATTGCTTCAATATCGCATCGCACGGTCCATGTTGATGGACTGAATTGCTTCAATATTGCGTCGTTGAAGGACCTCACTTTTTGTTTATATTTGGATTAATAAGAGTATTGTCGAGCCGATTCACATACACACTACTATTTTAATGGACAGTTGCAGATTCACATACACCTTTAATATGTGTGTTTGAACACAATAGTATAACTATGCTAACTTAAATTGATTTGGTATAACCACTTTGTAGGCGTAGATATTCACCCTTTTTTTCTATAGAAAATTTGAATTAAAACCTAATTAGACCACAAGTTCGAGTACAATAACCGTGCTTAGTGTCACAATCCACTTGATGTTCTTTTCCTCTTAACAATCAAAACTCAAAAGTTTTAGCAATTGATAGTTGTACTGAAAAGGATGTCATTGTTACTTTCGTTTCTACTTCGGGTACACAGAATCAGTATATGCAGAACATTAACTTCAACTAGAGTTCAAGTATAAAGAAGAACACAATGAAATATATCAAATACCCTCAACACAAGATCAAAATGACCTTTCCAAAAGGTGTATTTTTTTCTTTCAGAAATTAAGATGAAATAGAAAATAGTCAAGTCATCCGAATTCACGGAGTTTCCTTAAGGAAATAATTCCCGTCACTGTGCCCGAGGTTGTGGAATTTTTCCTCTCAGAATAAAATGGCTAAACAGACCAACTGTAGCGGTACCTCAAACGGTTGGAATATCTTCGAACGCACAGAACATTTTGATTGATCACACAGAGTAATTTGGAAGACAAGAAGTAATTTTGTATTCTGAAATTTTCGTATGTAAACCTGTGGATGAAAGCAGGTTTATATAGCCACAAGATGCCTCTTCTGAAAAGTGACAAAGGTTCATCTAAAAGGTGTAACCTTTTTTGAAAATTCATGCCATTTCGTGAATAAGTGTGTAAAGCTGTGCAAAAATCGAACCGACCGATAAAAATGTTATTGGGTTATCGGGTTAATGGTTTTTTATTGGTTTTATAAAAAATTTTATTGGGTAAACGGTTTGGTATCAGTTTTAGCTTATTGGGTTATCGGTTAAACCGATAACCCAATAAGGATACACTTAGTGATTTTTTTATCCCTATCTATCTATCTATAGAGAGAGATATGTGTATGTATATAGATTATATGCATTACTAATTCATAATTCAGTGATTCACAAAGTATTAACCTATTCAGGGCAACAAAGGTACAATATAAAGTTTGGCTATTATCGTAATAAAAAGCTTGAAGCATTTATAACTTCCAACAATTAGGATTCAATTTTTTTCTTAACTAACATTCAATTCAAGTTTGAAGATTCTTGTAAACTAAAATGCATTGCGTAGGTTTTGACGGTAATTAAGATTTCATTTTTTTATGCTAGTTGTTACTATTTT
The DNA here is from genome assembly GCF_002878395.1 of Capsicum annuum. NCBI lineage: Eukaryota > Viridiplantae > Streptophyta > Magnoliopsida > Solanales > Solanaceae > Capsicum > Capsicum annuum. Next base: position 229,941,921 of record NC_061114.1, on the reverse strand, counting down.
TATTTTATAAGTATTTTCTTATTGGTTAAACCGAAAACCGAACCGTTAAGGATCAAAAACTGATAAACCGAAATCGATAAGAAAATATCTTATTGGTTGATTATTGGTTTTACATATTTAAAAACCGAAAATCGATAAACCGAACCAGTAGCACGTAAAACCGAACCGAACCGACCGATGCACATCCCTATAAGTGTGTCAGTTCGTCGAAATAATGCATCAATTCATCGAAACAGTGCATCAGTTCATCGAAACAGTGCATCAGTTCACCTAAACAGTGGCACCAAGTATTGCATCAGTTCGAACTTCTGTATGCATGTATAAATGGAGTCCCAAAATCAGAAAATATTTTACTGCATTTTTTTTGTATTTTCGGATTAGATTTCAGTCTGGATTTCTTTATTTCCGTCAAATAAACTTTGTCCAAAAAGATAGATCTCATCGAGAGATCATTTGCCAAATCCAAAGCCAAGCCGAGCAAGCAACGACAACGGCGCGAGGCATCTCTTATTTCTTGCATCACTTACCATGTGGAGTAAGTGTTCTTATTATAAACACTCCAAAGTTCCCTTCTCCCACCAATGTTCTCTTCTCCCACCAATGTGGGAGAATTAGTGAACTTTTCAATTTGGAGTACATTTTCTAAATTGGGTGTCTCCTTTCCTCCACACTTCATGTACATTTTGAACCCAACAGTGATTATATGTGACATATAATTTCTACATTCTAACTATTGAAATTATGTAGCTTGCTACGTAAAAGTAACTCAGTCTTATGATCTATTTAAATCACTATGTTCCTCGGATTCTTCAAAACGCCAACTGCTACGTGTATGATCTTGACATCTAATTTGCTTCACATCATGATCTGCAGTTCCTCTTCTCATCATCGTGACAAACTTTTCCTAAATTATTAGCCCGTCCTAAATTTATGAAAACAGAAATTATATAAACAAACTTTGTTGCACTGAAATAACCAGACTTAGAGAATGCAAGATTAGGTTATTACTTTGTTGATAGTTTCAAGACTAGGTTATTACTTTGTTGATACTTTGAAGACTGAGGCTTCAAATCAGCTATTGTACCATTAACCTTATCCCCACCTTTAACCTTATGTGACACCTGCAAACGTAAAAATCAAATGTTTACAAGAAACAAAGCACAAACTGAGAAAAATCCTGATTTTAAGCCAGTGAAGAATTGTAACTTATATAGTACTTTTCTTTTAGTATTCAAAGATCTAAATTTATAATTTAAAATTATCAAAACAGCCTCTCGATCTATCTCTGGATAGCTATAAAGCTTGCGTACACACTATCCTCGGAAATTTTTAAGCTGAGAGTCTATAGAGGTAATATTTACGTACACTCTACCCTCCCCTTTTGGGGTGTGTTATTGTCTTTGAATTAATCTAATTCAATTCAGTTTTGAATAGTACTCAAACTAACTCTCGTGACGCGAAGCGTGAGTACCTTATCAGTAACGCGTCCATTGACGGAAACAAGACCAGAGAGAATACTAGACTGAACACGATCTCTCTTAACGCCCTTTAATTGAGAACTCACCCAAACATCTAATCTCTGCTGGCATCAACAGTTTCATCGAGCTTTACGCCGGAGATCTTAGACCTCCGACCAGTACTTTCAACCGGTGAGTTATCGGAATTTGAGTCTCCGGCGAACTTGGAAAATTCTCTGCGAATGAAGTTTGAAACTCTACAAAGGGAAAAGAGTTTATTAGGGTTTTGTTGGAGTAAAGAGAACCATGTTGTGTTGAGTGCCTGCATGGCCATAAGAGAATAAGAGCAATACTATTTTCATATTACAAAGAGGTATTTATAAGGTTAATTAGTTTCTTGGGGACAAAGCAATTAGAACTTTGAGATCAATTGAAACTTTTATTAGTAGTTTTTCTTATTTGAACTATATATGGAGGTAATCTATAATACTTATTTGATGCAACGTAACTAGAAGAAGAGTAAAACACCTTACGTGAAACTTTTAATTTAATTTAATGAAAATTGATATGACAAAAAGGCAAAAGAAGAACAAGTTATTTATAATTATAATTATAATTATAATTATAGTCTGAAAATAAGAAAATTAAATACTACCTTTAATAATGTCCTTAGTTAAAAAAAACAGAACACTGCCTTAAATAATTTAATGTTATAGTTGATTTTACTTTTCCCAAAAGAACAATAAAAAATCTTCCATATTTAGAGAATTCCTTTTTTGAAGGAAAAATATTTTTGGACTTCTATAAATTGAGTGTTTTCCTTTCTCTCAATTTTTTTTTGTTTTGTTTTTTATATCCATTTTGTAGGTCAATTATATTGATTGATCAACAATTTAGTATATTATAAGTTTTTTTTTTTTAAAAAAATAATATATCTTTGTTATGATATTCAAAATTTCTTTGTTAGCTTCCCGACGAGGCCCTATTGTTTCGATCTCAACAAGTAATTTAATGTAATTTTGTCATAATGATAATATGAATTGTTCGACAGAGTTGGTGAATCCTAAATTTGTGCGGGATGTATAATTATGTGGTTGAATATGTTTTAGTCACAATTTTCACCAAGAAATTGCATTTGTAGAGGTTTTTGTATTTATATCAACCATACAAAGTTGAGTATTGATACATATTTTAACTCAATGGGTTGGTATCGATGTGTTAGGTTATTTTTTTTATTTGATTATTACTATTTTTTGAACTCAGAATTTATTAAAAATAATCTTTTACCTCGTAAAAATAGTAGTAGCAAGGTGGTGATAAGTTCTACTGCTACTAATGTTGTTATTGTTGCATATATATATATTAAATGTGAATGTATGTTGTTGTAATGGTAAGGGGTTTGTTTGGACGTCTACCTAGATGCCTATCTCCTACTATTTCTTGTTATATTCTCATCGCTATTAATTTCATTATTCATGAATGTGTTTGTGAAGTATTTTTTTTTCTTGAGATGTCATTGTTGTTGTACACATATTATATCTACTCTGTTGTCGATATGATCGATCAAAAGGAAAATGTCGCTGTAAACATACTAATTTGAAGAAATATGACAGTGAGGACCTGAAATTATTTTGGTATAAAAGGTAAATTCTCAAACTGCCGACCACTAAAATTGTGGTAAGTACTCCTTAATGTCTAATCAGAGTTTTGCAAGTTGGCGTCTTTATTTTTTTAATATAGAACTGGTTGTCTTTGTGTTTCACTGGGCACTAGAAACACAAGCAGATGCTGCAATTCTCGTAGTTGATGCTTCAACAGCTACGTGTTGGATCTGATATGAGTATGGTAATGCTTTTGAAGAGTTGAGCAACAAGAGGACTTAAACATGATTTTGCATGCATTCTTATTTAACTATCACTTAATTTCACAAGGGTAAAACCTTAAAGCAAGGTGCAACTCATTGCATTTTTTCTCGCTTAATTCAATATTCAAATACAGTTATAAACAAGTCTGTTGTTATTTCACTTACAATTTTTACACAATGGGAAAATCTTATTCAGGGAAAATGCTTGCACGCAGTTGTACCATACAGATGAAGAAATGGTCGTCAATTTTCATCTAATTTGCTTCGCTTCATGATCAGTAGTTCCTCTTCTCATCATCGCGACAAATTCATCGTAGTTTATTAGCCCGTCCTACATTCATGAAAACAGAAATTATGTGACAAACTTTGTTGCAGTGAAATAACAAGATTTAGAGAATTCAAGATTAGCTTATTACTTTGTTTGTGTCAACATCATCTAGGATTTCATCTATTGTAGCCTCATCTCCCATTCCATATTCTTCCATAGCATGTCTAAGTTCATCTCTTGTAATAAACCTGGCATAACAAAACAAGCAGTACAAAACAGTTACGTTACTTTGTAAGTTCTCAACAACAAGAACATTTCACTCTTAATAACAACACCATTATTGAGAGGTCTGACTGTATTTGCAAATTAGGATGCAGGTTCATAGTTCTCAAGAAACATGACCTTCGGGTGGTTGTGGGGGCATGGGCGGTTGCATTGTCTGACGGAGGTTCAATTGAATCCCGTTTATTGAAAAATTATATTGTGCAAATGGGGACGAAAACCATATTTCGGTATATATATAATTTGTGTAATTTAAGGAATACTTCTAATGTAACAATAACTGTCACACAGAAGTTGCTTTTAGTTAATGTTTGAATCCTAGGTGTGGCATTCTTGCATTTTCTTGAATCCCCTCGTTAGAATTTCTAACTCAGTTACTGGTCGAGGGAGCTGAGACAAGCTTTGAAAATCACCGTAGTGTTGTTATATTGTGCCTTTGGAACATGACAAGTTCGACATTAAGAAAAATGGAGAAAACACATACCCGCTATTATCCTTGTCAAAAAATCGGAAAGCCTTGTACAAGTTCTCTTCTCTTTCAAGTTTGTGTCTATGCATCGTAGCAGTAATGAACTCGATGTAGTCTATAGTCCCACTGTTGTCAACATCCGCCTGGAATAACGAAAATGTCAATCCAAAAAAAAAGTATACATTGTAACAAAATCGACACAAATAAATCAAACGTTACAAAATTCTTACTGCTTCCATCAGCTGTTTTATTTCAGCTTCAGTGAGCTTGGATCCCAGCCTAGACAGTCCTGTTTTAAGTTCTTCGTAAGTGATTGTACCGCTCCCATCAGTATCCATGTTATTGAACATCTGCTTCAGTCCCTTGATTTCTTCTTCCGATAAGTTTTCTGCAATAACCTTCAAGTAATTTTGTATATTTCAGCATCAAAACGGAGAGAGTAAGCATTCACATAACAGCAATATCAATACGTCTGTACCTTAAGAGCGAGTTTCTTCATCTTGTTCGCTGCTCTAAATTGCTTCAGCCTTAACAAAACAGCGCTATCAATAGGCTTGTCCGATGCTTCACCATCTTTCTTGAGCCACGGATGTCCTGGATCATACATTATCATATATCCGGATTATATTATCAATTCAACTATTACAGTAAAGTCTATGACGAGTAAAGCTTAGTATATGCACATACCGAGGGCTTCATCTGCAGTGATCCGTCTTCTAGGATCCATCGTCAACATTTTCCTCACGAGATCCTTCGCTGAGGAAGAGATAGAAGGCCAGGGAGATGATTCAAAATCCAACTTGCCTTTAACAATTTCTTCAAATATGCCCTTTTCAGTTTCTGATGACAAGTACAAGTACAAAGTAACACATGAAATTGTCAAATCAAGAAAGCAGAATATTAATAAGTTTGTCACTTCACATCCACAAATAATGACATATTAAAAGTGAGGTACAACACAAGCAACAAAAGATTAATTAGTTCTTCAAAATGGACATACCTTATTTTCCAAATCAGGAATTTCACTTTTTACATGTAGTTATCTTCAAAACTAGCATAACTAATATCACGTTTGGTAGCATTTTAGTTGTGAATAAAATTCCGGACATCAAGTACGGTGTTCGGTTACCAGCTCACAATTTCTGCATAACTAATATATGTATATGTATTATTTTACCCATAGTAGAAGATGGAATAACAAGTGCATTAATAACAAAACACTGCATAACTCTAACCAACAACGAAACAACCCCTTAGCGTAGAGAAGTTAAACCTCATCATAAATTTCATAAGAGAGTTGTTAGCAACTAAAAACTTTACCAATCTACCATATATACACATTAGTATAGGACAAAAAGAAGCAGAAACAGCGCTCGCTAATCACTTTTCGGTCCTGTCTTTGAAAAATTATACAAGTTGAAAAGTGATTTATTTGTTTACCCGAAATGATGAAGAGGTACTTACCGGCCCAGAAGGGAGGAAATCCACTTAGTAGAATGTACAAAATAACTCCAGCACTCCACACATCTATTTCCTTCCCATAGTTACGTTTCAACACCTCAGGGGCAACATAATATGCACTTCCAACAATATCCTTGTAAATTTTTCCTGCAATAATTAATTCACTAAAATCTATAGTAATTATTATTACAAGTTGGTAATCAAAATCTTTAACATATTTATACTCCAAGTAAATATTTCTTGTGAAGACTAAAAAGACTTTATTATGCTCAATTTCAACATGGTAGATAGACAATAAAAGGTAGTTCGGGCCATTAAGCTCCAACTATGCGTAGAGTCCGGGAAAAGACAGAGTCACAATTCCATTAAACATGTCTACTATATCTCACTAATTTAATATTAGAGCATCTAATTAGGAACATATATAGTCAGATAGATAACTACTAACATCTATCGTTTTGAAGTAGCCAGAAATCATTAGACAAATAAACAACCTTAAATTGATTACTAAATTAAAATTAAATTAATAGAATTATACAACAATAAAACAAATTATTATGTAAAATGACCCAAGATACCCAAGATGCATGTCGCACAAAAGCAACAAATTGAATATTTAAAGTGATACGACATTTTTCCTTTTAGTATGTCTAGTAGAAAATGACACCTCTCTATTGTAAATATTTAATTAGTACTCTCTGTTTAAAAAAGAATGATCATTTTTTTTTTTTTAATCAATTTTGAAAAGAATGATTTTTTTCTTTTTTAGCAAATTTTAAATTTTAACTTTTCAAGTGACATGTTTAAGACCATAAGATTGAAGTGCATTTTGATACATTTGACATATCTTTAATTTAAGACCACAAAATTCAAAAGTCTTCTATATTTTCTTAAATTTCATGTCGGAGGGCGTATGTTTTCATCTTTAAAAACATTACTTATTGAAATCCACAGTCATTCTTTAATAAATAATCACTATGAATCATACTCAATAAAATTAGACCAATCCTCAATACATAAATTCATTCATTTACATACAAAGACAGAAAATAAAAGACACACGAAAGTCTTACAGCACTTATTTCACAAAATAAAAAAGAAAAGAAAAGAAGGGGACTATAGTTTTGAACTCCATTATTTCATTTAGTATGTTGCTGGTTCTACACGGGGGACATAGGAAAAAAATAAACATTGACCTGTCACTTTCTATTGACTACGTCAACCATCTAATTATGTAAGTCTTGCAAACTCGGGACCAAAGTCTAGCTACCTGTCCCATCAAATTGACACTTTGTATTCTTCTTCAGGCCCAATATATCCCAACTACTACAACACTCACTCACGTTTTAGTGACGTGAGCGAGTTGATCGGATGATAAGCATTTTTCATTTTTTATTTTAAGGTTGTGAAGTTTGGGTCGTTAAAGGAGCAAAAAGGGTGGAAGCTCTTAATAAGGGCTAAAATGACAAAAGACAAGATGGAGTTGCTCGAATAGAAAATATCGTTCACTTTCAATCTAGGGTTGGGAGTTTGAGTCACCAGAGGAGCAAAAAGGTCTCTCTACTTATGATTTTCGTATACTTTAAACCGCGTAAAGGAGCAGTAAGTCATAAGTCTCCATCTCAAATTCTCATTTGGTACGTGAGATAAAGATACACCGATCGAAAACTAAAATAAAAATATATGTTAGTTCTCCATCATTTTGAACAGGTTTAATAAGAGCCTTGATCAACCTATAGGCTGCTAAAACATTAATAAAGATTAAACAACAAATAAAAAAAGACCAGATGAGCAAATCATCATTTAATAAAGATTAAAGAATTTGAGTGACTAATCACCTTAATCAACCCATAATCAAGCTTTTAACTAATTTGGCCACTAGACACACTTCTACTCTAATTCATATTATCATCAATTATTCTGAATATTTAAAGACTATTCAAGGGTTGCTTTGTCAGATGATCCTTCAACTAGTACGTGTACTTATTATTTCAGAAAGTCACATTTATTTGTGTAAAAAAATTGAAATCAAGTAAATGTTTTTCTAAAATAATAAACTATAAATCAATCCCTATACGCAGCCAGGCAATCAAGCTTGCTTTCAAAGTAGTTATCACATTACATCAAAGAGAATAATATAACATGATTGATGTGTAAGTGAGCAAATTAAAAAACCATAGAAAGCCAACAAGGATTGTGATTGAGAGGGCAAAGGCGTACTACATTTTTAATTAGAGATAACCATCTTTGTTAGAAAATGTTTTATCCCGATGAGCGAGTTTTCAACTGAAATTCAAATTTAATCAAAATCCAATATAAATACCGAACATCATATTAAAGAAAAAAAGAGGAGAGTAGAAGAGAATAACTTCTTGAAAAACAACTTGGTGCACAAAGTATCCAGGGTCAACACGATTCGAAAAAGGGTCACAATCAAGGGACGTGACATAGATAGTCTAACCTAATGCAAATATTAGTAGTCAAACCCATAAGATATACGTCACACAGAAACAACTTTATGACTGGTCCAAAACTCCCTTCACATTTGAGTAAAAATATTGATAACAAAGCAGCAGGGAGAAATTTTGATAGTAACTAACCTTCTTCAATGAAAACAGAGAGGCCAAAATCAGTAGCCTTCAATGGAGAATCATCATCTTTACTAACCATCAAGAAATTCTCAGGTTTAAGATCTCTATGCATAACACCCATAAAATGACAAGCATGAACCACATTCACTATTTGTCTTCCAATTCTTGCTGCTTCTTTCTCTGAATAATTCCCTTTTACTGTTATCCTATCAAAAAGTTCACCACCAGAACACAACTCCATGACCAAATGCAAGTTATTTTTATCCTCATAAGCACCTTTAAATTCTACAATATTTGGTTGTCCACTTAAATATTGAAGTATAGTAACTTCCCTTCTAACATCTTCAATGTCCTTTTGTGTAACCAATTTCCTTCTTGATATTGACTTACATGCATATTTTAATCCAGTTGCTTTCTCAGTACAAAGATATGTTATCCCAAATTGACCTCTACCCAATTCTTTATCAAGATCATATATTGTCTTGATGTCAGTATAAGGCTTTCCTAATATTTGACCAAATTGATTAGTACTTGATGACGAGGAAGTACTAGTCCTTGGCATAGGCATGTACGACGATATTGGTGCTGGTGGTGATTCTTCTGGATATTTTTGAGATAATATAGGAACAGGATGATATTCAGGAGATGCTGAAGGAGATGATGAAATCGGAACATCTTTATAATTTGGACAACAACAACATGCTTTACTAAAACAAAGTCCCATTGGTGACTTTTTTTTTGAGACAACAAGGAGAAAGAAAATGAATTTCTTTTTTTTTTTTTTTTTTTTGTGAGAGATTTGATGGATATTTAAGAATGTGTTAGATGGGGATTTTTGAGATTTTGCTAATAGAGTTTTGCTTTTAGAGGTGCTTTGCTTTGGCTTTGCCGTGTCCACTTTGGATATATTGTTGCTCTGCCTTTGGTTTATTCTTACTTTTTGCTGCCTTATGGTTTATTCAAACTCAAATGTGAACAAGACGTGGACGAGGTATCAATATCAGGTAACTCTGTTCATAATACTCAGATGAGTTTATGTATATCTAGACTATTTTATGGAATACTTGCTCGACAGTAACTCTATCTATCAAGACTTAGACGGATGTAAATAAATGATTACTTAATATTTTTACGCGTATTAACATTTAAACCTGAAACCTCATAGTGTTTAGTGGTCGATCATTCGGCTACGTCTAAATCCGAATAAAGGAATTTAGAAAATTATAACAGTGTCCAAAATAGTATATTTGAAAGGAAAAAATGCATAAAGTATCAAACTTAAGCATAAAATTACAAAAAATAACAACAATTTTATTAAATTACATTTTGTAACATCCATAGCATTATTTTATGTGGTCCCTACTTTTTGCCCACTTGAAGAAATTATTGTCATTTTCTCTATTTTCACGCTATTAGCCTTCTCTTTCATTATTTTGAAAGATTTTTTTCCGTTTTTTTCGCCCTAAACGATATCTTCCCGCTCCAATTTTTTTTCACTTTGCACGATTTTAGCATCATCAGTAAAGATTATCTTCATCTATTTCAGGTAACTCTTAATTTAACTATTGTATGTTAGCATTTTTTTTTTTGGATAAATTTCAAAATTAGCATATTCTAATATATCTCAAAATCAGAATTTAAGATTTTTGATTTTAATGGCGGAACAAACACCAAAATCACGAACATATAGTGGTATAAGTAATTCGAATTTGGTCTATGATTGTGGACCATCTTCTAGTCTTGGATTAACTCAAGAAAATGTTGTTAAAAAGTTGTTTCAAATTCTTTACAGTCGAAGAAATCTGAGAAATCGGAGGAGATTAGATCGACGTTTCGCAACGATCCGCTGAAGATGAAAAAAATTTTGAAAAAAAAAAAACGTTGAAAAAATTTCCTTCTCAGAAGGAAAAAAATCAAAAAAATCCTGAAGAAAAGGAAAGCGAAAGAAATTGAAGGTTTGACTAAGGTTGATGAGGATGTTCAGATCTCTTTTGATGATGATTCTGAAGATGTTAGCGAGGAAGAGGTATTTTTTTGTTCTAAATGTATTTTTGAGTAAAATGTATTTTTGCCCTAAATAAAGATGTTGTTAAAGTTGTAAGTTATATGTATTTTTTTTTTTTATGTAATTAATATGTATTTTGATGTTATAATGATATTTACGTATTCAATGATAATTTGTGAAGATGATATATGTATTGAAGAGGATGTTCAGATATTTGTTGGATATATATATTTTTAGTATATATGATATGTATTTTTCAGTGTTGGTTTCAGTTTTGATACTATAAAAATACATATGCATGTTAGTTTAAGCTTAAATACCAGAACAGTCTATTGACTATATGTATTTTTAGTATATTTGATATGTATTTTTCAGTGTTTATTGCAGTTTTGATATGATAAAAATACATAT
>NC_061114.1:229925545-229931013 GCF_002878395.1 Capsicum annuum | reverse complement strand
GTCAATAGACTGTTCTGGTATTTAAGCTTAAACTAACATGCATATGTATTTTTCAGTGTTGGTTTCAGTTTTGATACTATAAAAATACATATGCATGTTAGTTTAAGCTTAAATACCAGAACAGTCTATTGACTATATGTATTTTTAGTATATTTGATATGTATTTTTCAGTGTTTATTGCAGTTTTGATATGATAAAAATACATATGTCTATTATATGTTTTAGATTTTTATTGGATGATTGATTTGTTGGCTGCATGTTATATGATTCATTTTATAGGTGATGCGGGATGAAATATACATTGTCAGAAAACTTTCAAGATTTGCACCACACATGTGTTCTTACAGTGACAAAGATATTTATGAAAGCATATGCGCAATTTTAAACAAGGAATAGTTTAAAAACTTTTGCGAGAAAAACATTTTTGATTATTTTATGAAGAAGCAGCAATGTGTAGTGCAAGCATAATTGTGCAGATGCCTTATGACGCTTGAGGTGAAGGGTAGTTCTTCTTTTGGGATTTTGATTTGTGCTAATGAGACCTTTCTTAATTTTACTCCCAGGAAATTTGCCATCACAACTGGATTGAATTGTGTTTCAAATAGGTATGACTTTATTTTTGACGAGGGTGTACCAAATAGGATGGTTGAGAAGTATTTCAATGGGGTAAAAATTATACAGAAAAGGCAACTATTTCTAGCATTCACGGAGAGAGTATGGGGGGAGAACAATGATGCGGATGCTGAGAAATTTGCAAGCCTGTACTTCCTGCATTCATTTGTCTTATCTAATGTTGAAACTGTGGTAATACCCCGTCTTCATTTCGATTTGGTCGATAGTGGAAGATATAAGAATTTTCCATGGGGTTCTTTATCTTTTGAAGATTTGACCAGAAGTTTGAACAACCGGTTGAAAGCTGGTGGTCAATTTTATTTGATTCAGAGAATGCCACTGGCTATACAAGTGTGGCTTTACGAGTGTTGTTCAAATTTCCCACCAAAGATTGCATCGAAGGTTGATAATCGGATTTCTCAATTATTAAATTGAAAGACGATTGCACCTCATCCACGCTTTGAGTTTTTAATGAATGCTATGTTTAATGATGATGGAAAGGTTTGTTCTTAATAAATACATATGTATTAATATGTATTTTACAGTATATATATATATGTATGTATGTATTTTCATTTACAATTGTTTAACTGATTCTTTAACATTTATTATTTACCTATTATTCTAGGTTGTCTTTAAGAACATAGAGCCAACGAAAAAGGAGCTGTCAAAATTGTAAATACCACAGAAGGATGCAACACAACATGAACGTTCTATTGATTCTGATTACGACTTTCAGGATCTACCACCAAGAAAGAGCAACGAACATTCAAAGAAGAAACAGAAGGTTGATTCCTCAACACCAGTAGTGAAGAAATATTTAAGGAAAAAGCAAGTAGATAGTTTGGATGAGCATACCCAAACGAGGACACTAGTTCCTCGTGCTGCAAAGGCTGATGGAATGAAGACACCAATTTTCAAGTCAACTTCAACACGGCAGGCGTCTTCTTCAAAAACGGCGAAAGGAAAGCAAACAACTCGGGTTATTTTTCCTCAGGTACACTCAAAGCCAGATATTCATGTAGAGGAAGTAACTGTGTCAAAGCCTGAGAGTCATGTTGACAAACAAGCCTTTATTTCTAAGAAAGATTTTGATGCATTCCGCGATGAGGTACTTTTTTTTTTTGGCAAATATTTTGTTTTTCATGAAAAAAATTTTGTATATAGATTTTTTATCAAAACAGGTTCGTCGCGAATTTAAAAGGAATTCGTGATATAATGAAAAAAAAATTCAAAAAGTTGAAGAAAGCATTTTCTCAAAGCAAGGTAAATTTTTTCTTTGAAAATCTTAGTTGATTTGAATATACTTATTGGACTGCCTTATACAAATAGTATACATTTTGTAAAATAACTCGTTATGTTATTGGACACAATTTTTTCTGGAGCAGGTTGAAGATATTGAAGCTGATAAAGCAGCAAATGTTGATGAGGGAGGGTTAGAGCAATCTGGACGACATTTCAGTCCTGATGTTGTTCAATCTCCGGATAATATTTCTGACGGTACAAAGGTAAATATTAAAGTTCCAAATACATATTTATTTGTACTTTTAAATTTTATATTCAAAACATAGTTGAGGTTAATAGACTGTCAAATTTGCAATAGAATTGAAGATTGACTTAGTAACAGTAAATATTATTTAGTTCATTAAAAACACTATAACATGCGACACAGTGAGTTTTTAGTTTTATTCATATGTATTTTTAACACTGCATATGTATTTTTTAAAACTACATATGTATTTTTAGTTTTATTCATATGTATTTTTTAACAATGCATATGTATTTTAACAATGGATGATTATTTTGTTATGTTCTATAATATGTATTTTTGAGTTTGATGTTATATATAAATATGTATATTCAATTTCAAAAAAAAAAAAAAACTTTGACTCAAGTATTAATAGATTATTTTAATTTGTATATGTATTTGTAGCAACAACATGCAGATGAAGATCCCGAACTCCAGAATATGGATTATGTTGGTACCGAAAAATCACCACAACGATTAAGTTTGGAGGTTGATTAGGAATTGGAGGCAAATTTGCTTGGTAAAAAGGTAAATAATTAAGTTTCATATATATATATATATATATTCATTTGAATTCATATATATTAATAGATACAAGTACATGTTTGTTTGATATTTTGATTTTTATACTTGTTTTCAAGGGGTGCACTGTTTTGCATTCTGAAAAAATGAATGTTGACATTGATTCTCAACAATTAATCCCTGATGAGCTTCTTCAAAGTATAAATTTAGATTACTTACATTCTGAGAAGGTTGTTCAACATGATTGTCAAGTATGTATAGTGATGCTAACTTTATCTTCATGTCATGTAATAATCAAAAGGACAATTAAATTTTTTTTTTTTCATTTTTTGGCAGACCATCAATGAGAAAATTGATGAAATAATTTTGTCTGATTCGCAATTCACAATCCTTGATGAGATGTTACCTAGCCTAAATGTGTATCAAATACAAAGCATCATCATACATTCATCGGCAAACCGTCAAGAAGAATCTCATCATGAAATTTTGGATGCAAAAACTTCTGAGACTGTTATTGAAGATCATGATCAAGTATGTATCTAACTATTATATATTTTGAGTTTATTTAGGTTCAATTTGATGAAAAAAATGTAGTATTCTTTTTTCAATCTTTTTGTTAGATCAACAGAGGAATCACTGATTGAGAGGTAGAACTTGATACCGAGGAGCAAGTTAGAACACCTCCTAATACACAAGAAATAACCAATGATGAACAGAGGGATGAAAAATTGTGGCCTGATTCACAAAACACAATTCTGGATGAGTTTCTACCTACCTTGTCTACAATCAAAAAAGCATCATCATTCATCCATCCGCTAATCGTGAAGTAAGAACTCCCAGACCAAAGTTAAGGATTAGACGACCATCAAAATTCAAGGAATCACCATACACCAAAAAATTTGGTTCATCTGCTGGTAAGTATAATAAGATATATATAATTTTTTATGTAATATGTATTGCAAATACGTTTGTATTTATTAAGTTTTTATATTTTACAATTATATAGGGAGCTCAGCAGGGGTAATACGCATATTCCCCTAGAAACATCCATTTTTATATCACCCGATTGATGGGATAAAAGATAGAAAGATTGTGAAGAACTTCACGGACTGAATTTCTGCGGACCTATTAAAAGCTATTGCTAAGAGGTTGTTCTTTTGAATAGTGACAAATTATTTTTTTATATCAATAAATGTTTTCATAGTTTACCAAATTCTTAAAATACACAGGAAAAGAAAATCATTACAAGAGGGGAAAATCAGAAATTTCAAAAATGCATTTTGATGTTGAGACTGTGGAAGATAAAAACTGGTTCTATACGATATGATTTGCAGATCAGTAATGGACAGACTCGATTAGTATATTATTTTGAAATGAAATTTTTTCCATTTCGTCTGTAACAATACTTAAAAATGCATATTAGGTTACATTGAAATACATTTGGTTTAACGTGTATGTATTTTTAAGAATTCAAAGTATGATATAGTATACTACATCAAATACTGTTGCATATACTATGCAGATAACATTGTCTGCATGTAACTGAACTTTAAGAATGCAATTTTTGATACACAAGTCATCTACATTAAGATAAAAAATTGCATATGTATTTTTTACTTGCATAGACTGTAATATTTAGAATACAATTTTTTTGAATGCTCTAAAGTTTGTCGTATTCACTAATGCAGCATATTGATGTCTGCTTTTACTACTTGAGGAAGAAGTCGAAGTATGGGCCGCACAGTTCGTACAAAAATGAGCCAAACAAATCATACAAATACAGTACAGTTGACTGCAACTTTATAAACGTAATTAGATCGTTGAATTATGTATATTCTATGGATGCTCAAAATCTTAAAGATGGAGGTCAGGAGCACCATCTTATGAAATACATCAATGGGTTCCGTATGCGTACTGCAGTGCCATGGCATACAGTCGAAGA
This sequence comes from Capsicum annuum, assembly GCF_002878395.1. NCBI lineage: Eukaryota > Viridiplantae > Streptophyta > Magnoliopsida > Solanales > Solanaceae > Capsicum > Capsicum annuum. Next base: position 229,926,409 of record NC_061114.1, on the reverse strand, counting down.
CATTTTTATTCCGATCAATATAAAGGAAAAACATCACTGGATTCTCGTGGTTTTATCATTTTCAGAGAGGTGTATATTATTGTATGATTCATATGAATCCAGTGGTCATTATGCGGCTGTTCTTGCTGAGATCGAGAAAATAGCAAAGATTATTCCATTGTGTCTCCAAGCATGTGATTTCTATGTTAAGAAAGGGATTGATCATCAAAGCCATCCAAGATACAAAGACAAAGAATCCTCATATATGTTTGATGTTTTATTTCAAGATGATTTACCTCAACAACCCAGTGGAAACTTGTAAGTTTTGAAATTACATATACCAAAACTGTATCTTTGTACAAAATATATTTCACCATTTAATTAATATTTTTTTTTTGTAGGGACTGTGGTGTGTTTATGGTTATGTATGCAGAGTGTCTTTCTTATGGTCACAAAGTTATTGCGTCTGAGTTCGACCCCAACACACTCCGTACAAGATATGCTGCACTTTTGTGGAATTATGGGATCCGAAAACAAGAAGCAAATGTCATTAGTGATGTCGAAGCACCCGTGAGGCCTGCGAGACAAAGTAGAATAACTAGTGTCACTGAAGTTGTTGATGTATGATGGTTCATTAATTTTTGACTTTTTGCACTTTAGAAACTAGTTTATGGATGTAGGTTTTGATTGTACAGACTAATTATATGTTTTGAATTTGTTCATATTTCATGGAGTTCTACCTTTTACGGTGAGATTTTGTTAAAAAAATACTTGCGTAGTTTTTATATTACATTTACAAATACATATATCGTATAAAAATACATATGCAGTGTTAAAACCAAATATTGCAAAAATACATATGGACCATTCCTAATATGTATTTTA